>NW_027526295.1:178544215-178748725 GCF_048455015.1 Haemaphysalis longicornis
GTGTTTCCAAAACTCTGATGTCTAAGGCCCCTAAGGTAATTGAACCAGCCTAATGACTCATCCAGATGTCACGAACAGGTTTTAATTTTCTTTTTTTTTAATTTCAGTAGTAACCAGCATAAAATGCTTAAACATGATTCGACAACTACTTTGATATTTCTTGGGTCCGCAAATTTAAGTAGTTTGTTTTTCCATGTCCACATGAGGGATACAAATACCTATAATTAAAATTCAGATGTCTGATAAATTTCATTACAACGAAGTTTATGAACATACCTGACGTGTGTCCGTCACAAACCCGGCAACATATCATAAGCCCCTAAGCAATCGAATTGTTTTCTGCATCTTTAAAATACTCATAGGCATGCGACTGAAAAAAATTTGAGATGCTGAGATGTTTCACTCTCTACAAACGGTAACAGCAACGTACTTTGCCACATCGCTCATTACTCCGAGGCCTTCGCATTTATCTAATTTATTTTCTGTATACTCGCACAAAATCAGTAAAAATTCGCTTTTGTTATTACATAAATGTTGCTTCTCACTAAGTTGAACTGAACACCCATTTTTGTAGGATCGTCCAAATGAGTTGACTGCTTGACCCAGTAGAGAATGTGCACCATTCATTCCTCCCACGGCGTAGAGGCCGGATAAGGAATTATCAGACGATAGTTTTTTTTTGTCTACTTAAACGCAAAATTGTGGTCTGTCCGTTCGTCCGTCCGTCCGTCCATCCGTCTGCCCCTCGATTCAGGCGCCCTGCCATTAGTTAATGAATTTTTGAACGAAACTTTTATATTGGCGAAACATTTCCGAACTACTAGATCTGCTGGGAATGTTCATGCTTGTTAACATTCTTCAGCAAAAAAAAAAAAAAAAAACATTAGCCCAATTAGGCCAAGTATCAATATATAAATGATGCTTGCAGTGTTCATTCAAAAAAATACATGGCTGTTTGGTTTTTGTGATAACAATTAAAAAATAAACATTGAAAAGAATGTTTTCACCACAAGAAACAAAAAGGGCTCGCGCGCCACTCTAGCACCTCGGGTGGCATTCCAAGAAGTCCAACAGTAACAATAATGTTCCGGTGGATGGCGCGCGAGGAGTGGAAAGCGGTAAAATTGAAATGACTTGAGCAAATCTCCACTGTGTTTATCGTAATAGGAGCGATACGGGAGGGGAAGAGCGGGAAATATGAAGGGAATGAAAAGAAAGGCACGTGCGTGGCAGGGGCGACAGATGACGCTCGTCTCTCGACGACATGTGCACGAAGTGAGCAGATACGCCGCCCCATTTTTTTCTCAGCATTTCCAAACTAAGGGTACCAAGCAGTGCTTATAGTGTTCTCATAAATCTCGTAAAAGGCTCTAGTTGCCTTATTGTGCCCAGAAATTGCTCGCAGAAATGCCAGATGAAATAGTTTAGATTGTTTCCGAAAACAACCCCGCGTGACGGAAACTAAATGTACGGAGCACTTCTCGCGTGGCGGACTGTGTGTTTCCTGTCATCAAATGAGCTCCCCCAGGAGTCCGGTGATCCGCTCACTTTAGCGAACAAGCTATTCCCAAGAGTGCCGTTTCCTGTCATTAATGAACTCCCACAGGAGTCCGGTGATCCGCTCACTTTAGCGAACAAGCTATTCCCAGGGGTGCCGATAATGCTGTAGCCGCTTACTATAGTTTGTTGCTGTAAAGTCCTCTACTTACGTTGCACCTACATTGCGCCAATATCCTAGATGCATTTTCGACGCACTTTTGTCGCGTTATTACATTTTTTTAAAGCTTTCCATTTCTCACTGATGTCTGTCATCCGTCCAGAACGCGCTGCAGGAAAGCCATCTTTCTCGGACGATGATGATTATCGTAGGTGAAGCGAATACAAATTAGAAAGCTTCCCGTGTTCGGAGTCAAACCTGGCTCCCTCGCGTTATAAAACCGACGTCTATTCAATTGCGCCATTTTTTCCCACATGGTTCCTGTTGCACCACAAGTCAATGTAGGAAATGATATTGTAGCGTTATGTAGGGGTTCGCTACTCGTAAGCAATTAGTTTAATGCCAGAATTAGGCTTAAATCACAGAGCTAATGGCGATGCCAGTACCGAGCGGGACACACACAAACGAGTTTCGTCTTCTTTCACTTCCATGCGCCAGAACACGCGCATCTGGTTTCGTGCTGTGGTGGGATTGGCGGCATTGATAGTCTTCAGTGTAGAGCTCCTTTCTAGGCGTTCGCTGAATCGATGGGCCGTGGCATTGCCCCCTCTTCTAAGATAGCATCGTCTCGATGCTAGGCTGTGGCTGTAGACGATCATAGCAAAACGAAATGGCGCAGCGGGTTGCCGTCAAACTGGTAACACGACAGTTTTGGCGTGAGCCAAAATTTCTCGCTCTTGTTGATGAGGGTGAGCTCAGTTTCTGTCATAGTAAGGCTTCATTCGCACGACGTGTACGACCTCGGAAGTTGTCCTGCGTCTCGAGGAAGAAGCGCTACTGTCCGGTATAACTTCGTAATTGACGTCACTTAGGCGGCGCACGACCTTATATGGGCCAAAGTACCGACGCAGTAGTTTTTCTGAACGTCCGCGCGCGCGCACTGGTGTCCAAACCCAGACAGCGTCTCCAGGCTCGTAAAACACCAACCGCCTGTGCTGATTGTAGCGAGCTGCGTCGGCGCACTGCTGACGTTGGATCCGCTGGCGTGCTTCCTTCGCTTTTTGCACGAAGTCATCAATGTCGATGTTCTCTTCATCTTCATGAACCGGTAGCATGGAATCTAAGGTAGTAGTAACGGTGCGGCCGTAAACTAATTGGAAAGGAGTAATTGCTGTGGTCTCCTGAACTGCCGTGTTGTAGGCGAACGTGGCGTATGGCAAAATTTAGTCCCAGGTTTTGTGCTCCACGTCTACATACATGGAAAGCATGTCGGCGAGGGTCCTGTTTAGTCTCTCCGTCAAGCCGTTGGTCTGCGGATGGTATGCAGTAGTCCGCCTGTGGGTGGTGTGCGTCAGCATCATAACGGACAGCATGAGGTCCGCCGTGAAAGCTGTACCTCTGTCTGTTATGACGACCTGTGGTGCCCCATGCCTCAAAACGACGTTGTGCACAAAAAACTGTGCTACCTCAGCCGAGGTTGCTCGTACGACAGCCGCTGTCTCCGCATACCGTGTGAGGTAGTCAGTCGCGACCACGATCTATCGATTACCCTTCGTCGACGTTGGAAATGGCCCCAGCAAGTCCATGCCGACTTGTTGAAAAGGCGCATTAGGTGGCTTGATCGGTTGAAGTAGCCCTGCCAGTTTCAGAGGTGGAGTCTTCCATCTCTGGCAGTCGCACAGGTCTTTACATAGTGCTGAACTGTGTGCAACAATTTGGGCCAATAGTACTTCTGACGAATCCTCGCTAGAGTACGGCTAACACCCAGATGCCCTGCCGAGGTTTCGTCGTGACAGGCGTACAAAATTTCGGGCCGCATGACTGTTGGTATGACCAGTAGGAACGAGTCCTTCGTATCCCCAAAATTCCGTCTGTAGAGCACGCCGTTCCGAAGACGGAATGACGAGATGTTCCGGGTAAATGCACGTGGAACACGGACATCGATGCCTTCTAAATGCTGTATAAGCAGCAGTAGTTCAGGGTCGGCGCGTTGGAGTTGGGCCATTTGGGAGTCGGTAACGGCCCCAAGGAAGGGAACGTCGTCGTCGGCTTCTGGGCTCGCTGAATCGATGGGCGCCCGGGACAAGCAGTCAGCGTCACTGTGCTTACGTCCCGACTTGTACACTACTGTCATGTCCTAGTCTTGCAACCGGAGGCTCCATCGAGCGAGGCGTCCAGATGGGTCCTTCAGGTTTGCAAGCCAGCACAACGAGTGGTGATCGCTGACAACTTTAAACGGCCTACCATAAAGATACGGTCGGAACTTGATGATGGCCCAGACGACGGCAAGACACTCCTTTTCAGTCGTGGAGTAATTCGACTCCGCTTTCGAAAGAGTTCGACTGGCGTAGGCTAGAACTCTTTCAGCTCCGTCTTGCCATTGAACGAGGACGGCGCCGAGTCCGACGTTACTGGCGTCCGTGTGGATTTCCGTATCCGCATTTTCGTCGAAATGTGCAAGTATTGGCGCTGTTTGTAACCGGTCTCGCAGGTCATTGAAGGCCACTTCTTGTTCCTCTTGCCACGCAAATGGCACGTCATCCTTGGTCAGTCGTGTCAGTGGTTCCGCAATATCCGAGAAATTTTCGACGAAGCGCCTGTAATACGCAGCAAGGCCCAGAAAGCACCTAACAGCCTTTTTATCAGCTGGTCTCGGAAAACCTGCAACAGCTGCCGTCTTTTCAGGATCTGGGGAGACTCCACCGCAGCTGCTTGTAGCCAAAGTGTCATTTTCCAGGTTTTATAGTTAATTTAGCCGATTTGATGGCTTCGAGGACCAGTCGCAACCTGTGTAGATGTTCTTCGAATGTTGCGGAGAACACTATGACATCGCCAAGGTAAACGAGGCATGAGTGCCACTTGAGACCGGCCAAGACAGAATTCATCATTCGCTGGAACGTAGCGGGTGCTGAGCATAGACCGAATGGGAGGACTTTGAACTCGTATAGCCCATCGGGTGTGACAAACGCGGTCTTCTCGCGGTCTCTCTCGTCAACCTCGATCTGCCAGTATCCGCTTTTAAGATCTAAGGACGAGAAATATTTGGCAGTGCGCAACCGGTCCAAGGCATCGTCTATGCGCGGGAGCGGATAGACGTCTTTTTTTGTAACACGATTCAGTTTACTGTAATCGACACAGAAGCGCAAAGTTTTGTCTTTCTTCTCGACTAGCACCACAGTGGATGCCCACGGACTTTTCGATGGTTGGATGACATCGTCTTGTAGCATTTCTTTTACTTGATTTGATTCTGGGTGGTTTCACGCTCCTTGTAGGATACGCGGTATGGGTGTTGGCATACCGGCTTTGTTGCTTCGTCTACAATGATGCGGTGCTTGGCAACAGGGGTTTGTCCGACCTTTGAAGCAGTTGAAAAACACTCACGGAAATCCCCGACGAGGTCTGTCAGCTGCTTTTTCTGTTCTGGAGAGAGGTCTGGGTTGATGTTAATTAATCCCACGACGTCTTTCGTGGCCGATAACTCGGTCCGTTCTGTCCCCTCTGCATGCAGTTCTGTCAACTGAACAAACTCGTACAGCGAGGCGATGGCGGTTCCTTTTGCGACGTGTTGGAGCCTGTTTCCAAAGTTTGTTAGCACAACACTTGTGCAGCCGTCACACAGGTGGACAAGGCTCCTTGCAACACAGATTTCTTTTTCTAAAAGCAAGTTCGTCTTGCCTTCCACTAATCGTTCGCAACATTCGGGCACGTCCCCTTTCACGAAGACGACGACACTACTGCGGGGTGGCACCACTACGTTGTCGTCGACTACGCGGAGGACGCGGACTTCCCCTTCTGCGTCGTTTGTAGCGATGACTCCTGCGGTCGAGAATGTCACTGTAGATGTTTGCAGGTCAATGACGGCGCCGTTTGCTTGTAGGAAGTCGATGCCTAGTATTACATCCCTGGAATACTCTGGAAGTACGATGAAGTCAGCGACGTAGGTGTAGCCACGGATGCCGACCCTAGCTGTGCAACGGCCTGTAGGCGCGATCAGATGACCACCCTCGGTGCGAATGTGGGGTCCGTTCCAGTGCGTGAGAACCTTCTTGAGCTCCTCGGCCAGGTTGCTGCTGATTACCGAGTAATCGGCACCTGTGTCCACTAGCGCGGTAACGTCATAACCGCCAATAGTCACGGCAAGATTCGATGTGGCTCGTTTTCGGTCGGTTTCTGTCTGCGTCGGTTCTATAGCGGTACGTCGTCGAGAGCATCGTGGAGGATCTTCACCGGCTTCCCGTTCAGCGACCCCACCTCCAGAGGCCGCTGGTCTCAGTTTTCCCGACGCGGGCTCTGCGAGCGGCGCCCGGGTGAGCTGGAGGGGCGACGAGGGCTTGGCGACCGGTAACGATAAGGTGACGACGACGGCCTTGTTTCCTCACGACTAGACGTCGACCAATTATGCTGTGCAAGCAGGTACTCCTGAATTTCAGGTGGCCGTTCACCATTTCGCGGGCAGGGTGCGTTGGGATGAAAACCGCGGAGACCGGCACGGCGGTACGGGCAGGACCTGTACAGATGGGTGGCTTCACCACAATGAAAACACAGTGGCCGGCTATCCGGTGCACGCCACAAATCAGTCTTCCGAATGGTCGCCGGGGTGCGTCGATATCCCGGCTGGCGAGGGGCCATGGCGCCGTCACCAGACGCGGCATAGGTGGCGGCAGGCGTTGGGGCGGCGAACTTCCGAGTGCCGTACGGAGAAGGCGTTGCGACGGCGACGTTCGGAGCGGCGTACGGGGAGGTTTGCTGGAGAGCGGCGGCGTATGTAGCGGAGCTGCGAGATGCCGGCATGTCGAGTTCAGCTGGTTCCTAAACCGCTTGCCGCACTTCCTCTCGAACTACTTGTGATAGCGAGTCATATGTCTGCAAAGCCGGTGGCAGCTGCGGTCGGCGAAGTTCTTCCCGAACTACCGAACGAATGAGCTCACGCAATGCGTCTGGGCTGGTGGCCAAGGCAGATGGCACGTCGGTGGACGTATACGTCCACCGACGTGCAGCTTTGACTGCGGTCGTACTGTCTGGAGCGCTGCTCCAGCGTCCTTTCCATGGTCGACGCTTCATTGATAAACTCGATAACGGTACGCGGAGGGTTGCGCACTAGCCCGGCAAACAGCTCCTGCTTAACGCCTCGCATAAGGTGACGGAGCTTCTTGTCCACGGCCATGTTTGGGTCAGCACGCCCGAAAAGGCGGGACATGTCTTCGTAATACATGGTCACGCTCTCATTGGGACGCTGATTTCTTGTGTATAGCGCAGCTTCGGCCTTTTCCCTGCGGTCGCCTCTGGCATAGGCAGCCAGAAACCGAGTGCGAAATTCGTCCCAGGTTGGGAACTCCCTTTCGTGGTTCTCGAACCACGTCCTCGCGTGGTGGTCGAGCGAGAAATACACTTGTTGCCGTTTCATCAGTGCATCCCATCCATTAAAGCTCGCGACGCGCTCATAGAGGTCAAGCCAGTCTTCTGCGTCCTCAAAAACATTGCCGTTAAATATTGGCGGCGTTCGCGGCTGATGGATGACAAACTGACCTGGGACGGCATAGTCGGTCTGCGTCGTAGTTGAGGTCATAATGTGTGCTTTCGCTGCCCTGGTTGTCGCCGGCAGCAGTCCGAATTCAGGTGAAGCACCTTGGAGTCGACGACTGCTGCGTTGGTGAACAGGAGTCAGCTCCGTGCGAGGCGCTTCATCTCCAGCAACGCTGTCGTCTTGTCGCATACGGGGTCACAACCCGCACCCTCCACCAAGAATGTAGCGTTATGTAGGGGTTCGCTACTCGTAAGCAATTTGTTTAATGCCAGAATTAGGCTTAAATCACAGAGCTAATGGCGATGCCAGTACCGAGCGGGACACACACAAACGAGTTTCGTCTTCTTTCAATATTTATAACATAACTGTGTGTATACGGTCAAATCAGTTTGCATTTGAGAGGGGTGGATGGACATGCAAAATTAGACAGAAAAACTATGCAACCCTTTGTCTAACGACGACGATGGTTGAACGAGAAGCTTTTTTGTGTGCGAAATCAAATGGCGAAGGGTCAAAGCCAAAGCCACCGCGATGAAATGCCCAAACCACGTGCCAGTTAAAGTCAAAGTTCAATGAGTCAAATCCCAACCGTCTGCGAGCCAAAGTCCAAGCTCAGAGGACAACCAAAGAATCCCCCAGGAGAAAGCTTCGCGCTAGACCATCATCGTCGTTAGACGGAGGGGTGCATTATTTTTTAACTATGCTTTTACACTTTTCTGTCTTAGTGATCGAATTTAATAACTTGTACACCTGTTTCTAACGTGTTTTTGTTTTATTTCAAATCTATGTGCTGGGAGTACCTCGCTACTAGAAGTAATGAAGTAAAAAAAAAAACGTGTCGCTGATTGAGCCCATTTCATATTGGGAAGCGTGAACAACCCTGCGCCAAGCTCGCCGCCACATTGTTTTTTTGTATTGTCAGCGAAAAGTCCTACAGGTGTGAACCG
Source organism: Haemaphysalis longicornis (assembly GCF_048455015.1). NCBI lineage: Eukaryota > Metazoa > Arthropoda > Arachnida > Ixodida > Ixodidae > Haemaphysalis > Haemaphysalis longicornis. The sequence continues at coordinate 178,552,344 of NW_027526295.1, forward strand.
ATATGCTTGCACTAGGCCCAAACCAGACATTCCTTCAAACCACCTCACTCCGGCTTGCAACAGCTAGGCAAAAATCTTCGCTGCGTGTGTCACGGTTTATGGGCCTTACGTACACGAACTCATTTCCGGCCCTTTGCATTTTTCAGCTGAAAGTGAGTCAGAGACGTCACCTTCTGTTGTTTGCTGCTGCCTTGTGTTCACACGGGCGAACCAAAAATAAAGACCACCGAACATTGCGAGCTTCTTTCGCGTAGCGTGAAATTGGGCGCCTGTCCGCTTGCAAACCATAAATTGCGCTTGAAATGCCGTTGCCGTCTCTATGGGTGTGGGTGTGTGTTTGTGTGTGTGTGTGTGTGTGTGTGTGTGTGTGTGTGTGTGTGTATGTATGTATGTATGTATGTATGCATGCATGCATGCATGTATGCATGCATGCATGCATGTATGTATGTATGTATGTAAGTATGTATGTATGTATGTATGTATGTATGTATGTGTGCGTGTATGTATGTATGTATGTAGCGAATGTCACTTTAACGTTCAAAAGTGCTTTATTTTTCCTTTCGTACCTTTAAAACACCGTGAACTGAAAATCCTGTGCAGTGCCAAACAGCACATTGCGCGATTACTCGACCGACTGGAAATCAACGTTTGTTTTGGCAGTTGTATTACTTCCTCTGAATATTCACATCACTTGGGAAGGCGGCATAACGGCGCTGAAGTTCATAACGCTCATAGCACATAAGTTCATAGCGAACAAAAAACACACGGACAAAGAAGACAAGGACAAGCGCTTGTCCTTGCCTTCTGTGTCTGTGTGTTTTTGTGCGCTTAAGATGAACGTTATGGAATACCAACTAGCCCGAACGCAAACCCTTCTTCGGCGCTGAAGGTCTGCTTGGAGCTCCCTGAACAAAAATGCCTGTGGCGTGCGTGGGCCCGGCATGCCTGCCACCACGTATCCCGGCCAGCGGTATTATCCCTTTGAAAAGGCGTTTCCTGCCACGAGGCAGATGTCGACAGCAATGTTTACCCGACTATTATGGAATGCTTTAGTTGTCGGTTCAATGGCCGAAGTGCAGTCTACCTTGAAATGCTGAAAGAAATTGGCCTCTTTTAGCATATATTTTTCGTGTGCGTGCGTTCGCGTGTGCATGTGCGTGTGTGTGTGTGTTTGTGTGCGAGTGTGAGCGTGTGTGCGTAAGCATGTGCGTGTGTGTGCGTGCTCTTTAGAATCCCGCAATTATGCCCTCGCGCCGTAAATGTGGCGTGCGCTTCGGGACCATACTTATGCAAATGATGTTTGACGGGTACAGCAGAAGTTTTGCACGGCTATTTTGACTGCGTATCATTCGGGATTAAATCTAGGGAAGCGCTGAAAAACTGAAGGATTAATATATCTTTGGCATTTACTTTTCCGTCTGCATCTCTAAATCCGGTGGTAATAAATTCGCCAGCCGTGCCAGCAAATGTCTATGTTCGAAACTGGAAGGTTTAAGCTGGAGATGTAAAACAGGTCAGCGTAAACGGGACAGCGTGCAGGGAGATGTCGTCGAACTGTTCCGCTCCAAAATACCACCGGAAAGAACACCATTGTTGCGAATACATATGCAAGTACTTTGAGAATGCCAGGTGGTGCCGCTGTTGATATAATTTTTGGTCTCAGTAACATATCTATCAATCTTGTCGCCAGTGTATATTTTGGATTCTTCGCCAACCTTGGAAAGATGTTTCAAAAACACTGGATAAGACCTCATCTTTCTCCGCCCCCTACATATCCCATCATAAATATATTCATGCTCACACAAGGTAGTTGCCGGCTGACATAAAAAAGTGACTCCTCACCGAGACAAAAAAAAAAAAAGAAAGCCGCGTATTCGATGATTTATTAATTACAAAATTATTTTTCTAGTGTTGCCAACCTTCACAAACATGTGTAGATGTAAGCTCCGTCTGTACATATTAAAAAAAATCCGCATTTTTTTTAACTGCTCTACGCATGCGCACCTATTCTTTTTGACTACCATGGATGAATGCATGGAGCTGCTTCGACATTCCGCGTGAAGTATTGAACGCGATCTGTAGCGCTGTTGCGTGAAGATTATGCTATTCGGGGGACTTTTCAGGAATCGATAAGAGTAAAATAAGAAGTTTTATTTTTATTATGGCAAAATTTATGCGTGCCAAGACCTAGTTGTGACGCTTTTCGCTACTAGGCACAATGTTACAGGATCGTCTGCCGCCCGTGCAGGCTGTTCGTTTATTAAGAGCAAACCTCTTGCGCTCCCGCTCGTGCGTTTGGCGTTGGTGTAACCAAACGAACCATTGGCACGAGGGAGGATGAGAGAGAGCGAACGTGGAGCGCAGCGTAGAATGAGTGAAGGTGTGTCGTTGACATGCCCTTCCTTCTCGTTCTATTCCGGAGCCGAACGCTTAACCAAAGCCATCACTATGGTTACGAGCTGCGCGCGCACTGCAGAGGAAGGTTGGGAGGGGTTGTTTTGTGATGCGGAGTGTGAAAGCAGCCCAATGCACCATGTCGGAGGTACGCTGTCGGAGGTACGCTGGCACGTGATGGATACCCATATAATGAGTTGCACAAGAGAGGGAGAGGGAGAGGGGGGAGGGGGGGGGGGGCGAGGATTCGTATGCTCAGTATGGCATTTCATGAGCGGTTACTCGGCCGCCCGCTCAGATTTTAACAGTAGGGCTGTTTATGCCGACACCAATTCGTCCGGCGGAGACAGAAAACCCAGAGCGCATGTGAGCGCGTGCCGGCGGCGACCGCCCGGCGTCCAGTGCACAGAGTGCCGGGCACAACCTTCGGGCATTGGCTTTAGCACACACACAAAAAAAAATGGCCGCGTATCTGTTCCTTTCGTTGCAAATGTCCTCAAAAGACAATAGTCTTTATCGACCTTTGCCAAGTAAATGCCTCCCATCGCTTTTCCGCTCACCTCTCATGTTGTTCCTGTTGCGTCGCGCTCCTCCCAAGGTAAAGACGCCGAAGGTTTGCTTAAATCATTTCAAATTTCCCGCGTTCCACTGCCCCAAACCGGGTGTCTCGATGCCAACGCTGCCGTACGGCGAAGACGCGTGTGAATCGAGCCGCCCTACTTCAACGTTTATAGAACCGCGTTTCCCTAGTACACGTGCGTTCCAAGCAGAACGTGGAACCTAGCTAGTGGAACCTTTCGTAACTGTTGCCGGTTGATTTCTTAAAATGGCACCAGAAGCTATATGGCGCGGGCGACAGCAGGCGACGGCGGAGTGATATTTTTTTCTTCAGTTGATGAAGTATTTAATCTCGCCAAAACCAAACATGTACAATTTTTTATAAAGGAACGCTGCAAATATCACTTCTGTATTAATTTGTTGTCTTATATGCGTAATGTCTTGTTGTTCTTCAACAATATTGACAAGTATGAACATTACATCGGACTTAGACGGGCACATTTAGCTGTGACTATATAAGACTATTGCGCAGGCATTGTTTTGCTTTGGCCGGGTGGCTGAATCGAGCCACAGACAGACAGACGGACAGACAGACAGAAAGACCGACATACAGACAGACCAAAATTTCTGGGTTTAAGTAGCCCAAGAAAGACTATCGTCTTTAAAAAAAATCTGAGCGCATGTAAGCGGGTGCCTCGGGATGACCGGGCGGCGTAGTCCGGGCTTGCGCGTGGGCTTACGCCACACGAGGAGCTCCCGTCTTCGTCGTCGTCGTCGTGTAGCGACCGGCGCGCCACGGGTCCGCCACGCCAAAGACGATTACGACAAATCTGTCAAGCCGTCCCTTCACAACGCACACGTGGAGACGGCAACCGGACCAGCTGACGAAGAAGCGGAGGTCTACCGAAGCAAGGACGCGCTACAATATGATTTGCCCTACGCGGCTGTGCCGTCGGAAGACGACGACGAAAGGGATGACGACAATTGCTATTGAACAAAACACTGCATATACTTTTACGGTCCTTGCTTAACAGTACCTTCCGAAACGGCTTCGCACTGGTGGGGTCCGGCTGCTCCCTCTCTCCTGGGATCTACTGTCAGTGTGGGGAAAAGCTAGGTCAACCCCCAGCTCTGCTGTTTCGCCAGCTTTGCCCCACAAGTGCAAGCTGCGGCAATTTTTTTTTTGTTGTTGTTGTGGCCGCCTTTGGGTTCATGTCTTTGAAGTCATGTTTGAAGTCATGTCTCATCACAATATAATGTGACATTATTGAAATAAAGCGTATCTTAACAGCTGTGCTCAAAATTTGCATTAAAAAGAAGTGTAGTTGTTACTCTTCTCTTTTTGTAGCTGATAATTAGACCGCCCTTGCGTGCGCAATCTTTATGTGTCCGAAAGTAATATGTGATCCTCCATTGAGCAGTATATTACAGCTCGGGGAGCTTCGGTGTTTAAAAGTCCCCTATTCCGAGTTTTAATTTTTATGCTATACGAGAAACTCATATCTCCTCCAGTTATACCTCAAACCATATATATATATATATATAAATATATATATATATATATATATATATATATATATATATATATATATATATATATATATATATATATGGGTATAGCTTCTAACAAAACTTATATTTGTCGACGTTTCGGGCCGGACCTTTCTCAAGACAACATTCCGTATTTCTCTGCACGTATTTATAAGCTCGTCGTCCAACGACGCCGAAAAGAGAGAGAGAGAGGGGGGGGTTTGGGGAGAAAAGCAAAAACAAACACACGCTCTCGGCGAGGTAAGGTGAATGTATCAAAAAAAGAAAACAAAAACAAACAAAAGCAAGCCTTAAACATATGCAGAGGAAAGAGTAACAAGAAAACATTCATTGAGCTCAGGTAAAATCACGGCGACTTCTCAGACGTCGGACGGGGTGGTTCCCTGGTTTCGGAACCCACATACGGCCAGCAGCTGCTGGCCCCTGGCCGCCAGCGCGAGCTGGATCGGCAGGGCGGGGCTGGACCGTTAGGTCTTCCATCGCTCATGGGGTGGGTAAGTTTAGGGTGGACGGGAGGGGGGGGGGTATAGGGGACTTGAGTGAAGTGCACTCCGTCAGGATGTGTGCGAGAGTGCCTATGTTGCTTGTGCAAAATGGACAAGTGTCCTCTTCGGTTTCTGGATAGAATTTATGAGAAGAGCACACAACTCTTTCAGAACGCTGTCTATCGTTCGTCGGCTTGTAGAAAGAGTGACAAAGACCGCCCGCTTCAGAAGGGCGCCCCTATACTCAAGGAAGAGGAAGGAAAGTGGAAAGCAGCATCAGAGAGAGAGAGAGGCGTTCACATGGTCGCTGCAGGGGCACAGAATTCCAATGCTACTAAGCACCTTTAAGTAGCCGAATAGCACTGGCAATTAAGGACTGCATCTTTGATATATATATATATATATATATATATATATATATATATATATATATATATATATATATATATATATATATATATATATATATATATATAGTAAGAAAATGAGGGGCTCGTTGAGGAAATACAGAAACATAGGTCGGCAGTCTACAACGCCAAAGGAGGCATAGGGGTGTGGTTAGGCTCTATTTTTTACTACGGTTAATGAAGTTAAGATTTTTTTAAATATAAAGAAGAAAGAAAGAAAGAAAAACACGCGCCCAGAGTGGGGACAGAACCTCAACGAGCCCCTCAACGAGCCCCTCAACGAGCCCCTCATTTCCTTACTATATTATTCTGCGAAAGCCTAGCGAGGGTCTCGGTTCCGGCAGCCTTGATGCCTAGGTAGCATAAGAGGGCTTCCCGCCAGTTACCCGCTCACGACAGGCTGTAGATGTTTGAGTCACGCCCCGGGGGTTGAAAAGAAGGTCCCCTTCTCCCCGTGTAGTCAGAGTGGCGCTGGCTACCACCCTCAAGCGTCAGATACACTTCTAGTAAATATAAATAGCCCAGAAAGTGAAGGAGGACACAGTCGCCCAGATAGCCGAATTGGTAAGGCATTCGCGTGGGTTCGGTCCCCACTCTGGGCGCGTGTTTTTCTTTCTTTCTTTCTTCTTTATATTTAAAAAAAATCTTAACTTCATTAACCGTCTAAACACCGTATAGCGCAGTAGGCAAGACACAGGACGAAGGGGACACGGGGACCTGTCCCCCGTGTCTTGCCTAAGGGGACCTGTGTCTTGCCTACTGCGCTATACGGTGTTTAGATGGAGTACCAACTAGCTCGTACCCATACGTTGTTAAATTCATTACCCGTAGTAAAAAATAGAGCCTAACCACACCCCTATGCCTCCTTTGGCGTTGTAGACTGCCGACCTATGTTTCTATATATATATATATATATATATATATATATATATATAGTAAGGAAAATGAGGGGCTCGTTGAGGAAATACAGAAAGATAGGGCAGCAGTCTACAACGCCAAAGGAGGCATAGGGGTGTGGTTAGGCCCTTTTCTTTTTCACTACGCTTAATGAAGTAAACATTTTTTTTAATATACAGAAGAAAGAAAGAAAGAAAAACACGCGCCCAGAGTGGGGACCGAACCCACGCCTTTCGATGTGAAAAAGAAAAGGGCCTAACCACACCCCTATGCCTCCTTTGGCGTTGTAGACTGCTGCCCTATCTTTCTGTATATATATATATATATATATATATATATATATATATATATATATATATATATATATATATATATATATATATATATATATATATATATATTGTGATATTTATGCGTGGAAGCGACATGATTATTGTTATATCCAGTGTGGTACACGGCGGGTCAATCCCTCTGTTCCTTCTACCCGTCCAAACCCATCGCCACTGTCATCTGTAGATAACCATCATCATCCCCGGGCTGTTCCGTCTTTCGGTGGCCTGTGCTCGGCAGCCTAATTAAAAGTGGTCCTTTAGCATCTCGGAGCTGTGTCTCTCAATATACGCCTCGAGCGCGGCCTGTAGGGGCGCCACTGAAATCCCCCTAGCGGCCCGTTTCGAAAGCAGGCGCGGGAGTCCGCGCACCGCTCCCCAGTGCCGCCGCTGCTTTTGCGGCACGTTCGCGACTGAGATTTACCGTTTGTGGGCGTTTGAAATTCATGTTTGTGTGGAGCAGTCACTCTGTTCGCAAAGGGGGGGTGTTTACGAGAGTGTAAATGTTTCCGACGCGATCTTAGTGTGGTATTTTCGGTCTGTATAAGCGCCAGGTGTCTGTCACAGGCCAGCGTCGCGGAATCGGCGTATGATGGAGCCGATTGTAGTTACACTGGTTACACCGACCTGAATTTACTAGCCGTGTCTCCGTAACCACCGGTTCCTCATATGTTCATGCTACGGCTATACACTAAGCTTTAAATCGGTTTTGTGCGCTTACATAATCAGCGGAGCACTCAGCGGAGAACTGACAGCACACCAGTTACGTTTGCCAATATTATACCTGAGATATTGATCACCATCATTTACAAGCCAGTCTGTGTTAATATCGGGAATATTCAACAAACGTACGATGGACAATGCATAATTATACTCGGGGATCAGCACACGACCGAGTCGTCTTGTCGTGAGGTGCGCGCCCGCAGACCTTCATCTGCTACATATATCCTTTGCGAGCAGCGCGGAGACGGGCTTACAATATAATCCGCGTCCGCGACTAAATGCTTCTTCTAAATATCGTCATATGGCACAGGGAGCCTGCAGAATAAACCAGAAACTGAAATCAGAGGGCCTTATCACATACCACACTCTTCCAACGACACATTTCATCGCTTGTTGAACAGCTAGCCTACCCTGTATACTTCCAAAAATTCGTCCGCCGTACGATCAGCTCTTCGTTGAAGTAGAAAAACAAAAGGAAAGTGAACGCGAGATTTATGAGTGGGATTACTAAAACGTTCATTGCTTGATTCCGGTCCGCATTTGTACACGGCGTCCCCCCCCCCACCGATTTCTCGCGAAGTAGCAGTGCATTTCGCGTATAGTTGGTCTAGTGAAACCTAGACGAACGTCTTTAGCATGCCAGAAGCTGCACTGTTTTTTTTTTTCATTTCCGTTAGAGCTATTATGTTTCTAAATACCGCATTGGCACAGCACTTATTTTTCTGTGGTTTCATTTCCTTGGTTCTTGCTATATGGCGTGTGTGGGCACATATTTAACGACGCACAGGCTTAGAATATACTTTACATTTTCGCATGGTTTATATTCTTATAAAAGGCATGTTATTGTCCGGTATTGGGTAATCACATCCCCGAAACATATTTTTCTGCGGCGTATGCGAAACGAAGCCGCATTCGTTGCCCACGCTGTAAAATGAAGCCAACCTCTCATTGTGCCAGTATCAGGTCTAAACGAGGCGTTAGTAGAATTTATTTGTGCCTGGTGTTTTGGAGGTGACATGGGCGATATGTTGCTGCCGTCGCGGACGCCCAGAAGAGCGGCGACGAAGCGCGCAGAACCGCGTCCCCGGGTAGCTCTTGCAGGCGATCGCGTACTCTACGAAGACGCAGCTACTTTTTAAGTGACATAAACGTACTCTTTGCCTATAGTCGTCACCATAACAAGTTTTTTTAGGGCGCGGAAAGGCGAAAAGAAGTGAAATAGAATCAAAACACTGCACGAGCCTCTATCAGTCACGCAGCGCAAATCCCGTCAACGCCGCGGAGAAGCGGCGGCAGGCGGCGCAGCGATCGCGAAGCTCGAGGCGTATAGCGAATCAGAAATGGGAAATGAGGGGCTCGGTGAATTAAGACAGAATAGGGGTTGGCAGTCAAAAAAACCTCGGAAAGCAAAGGGGGGAATGCGGTAGGTCATAGAAACAGATGAATAATTTTTTTGAGGCAGAAAGAAAGTGGTGAAAAAATGCCCGCCGGGTGGCATCCGAACCCACGACCTCCAAAATACCACTTTCTTTCTGACTCAAAAAACAATTCTTCATCTGGTTCTATGACCTACCGCATTCCCCCCTTTGCTTTCCGAGGTTTTCTTGACCGCCAACCCGTATTCTCTCTCTCTCTCTCTCTCTCTCTCTCTCTCTCTCTCTCTATATATATATATATATATATATATATATATATATATATATATATATATATATATATATATATATATATATATATATATATATATATATATATATATTATAAAGGCCGAATACACGTGAGTTCATGTGAACCGAACTGGATTTTCTGCACTCTTCTAGGTTTATTTTGAAGAGAGGGACTTTTATTTATGGGTGAGGACGCGACTGTAATAACGTTGCACTAAGTTCACACTTGTACACCCATGCACCTCTCTCATAATCGCTTTAAGCTTGGCCGTGTTAAAATGACGATATTATCATTTATGAGTCCGCAATAAGCCAGATATGTAACAGATGGGAACGCTTTCTTGAAGAACCGATGGCTTCCGCCAAGGCAACGAAGGGTTTGATAATGCAAATGAATTCTTAAAAATGCTTTTGAGTGCTGACGTTAAAACCATTTTAGCGATCCAGGCAAGGATTAGGCAACAACTCCGGACACTCAAGCCGGTTGCTAGAATATTTAGCAGGAAATCCTAGGCGGCAGTTGCATATTTTGAGAAGATCAGAGTAGATCTAAGTGGCGACCGACCATTTGTAAATTAAAGCTGTACAGCTCCCTCGGAAGTTCGAAAATTGTGCGTGAACTTATCTAAATGATTCAAATTGAATCCTTTACGCAGTTTCTCGCCCGAGCCACGGGGCTGTTTTCTATAAGACGAACCTACGTGTTAAGCGTCCATCCTAAACTGAGATCATTCGCCTGAACTGCACCCTTTCATATTAAAGAACTCGTGCAGATACAGGAGCCTCTTTCTCCGCTGCACTACTAGCAAGACTAACTGGTCTCAGCATTTCGTCTTATGTCAAGAAACAATGAAAACATTCCACTCATCGGTCTTTATGCACTGCTTTTACTTTCGTTAACGCCACTCGTGTCGGTGCGAGGAATGTTTTTGTATCTTTTTGTTTTTTCCTCTGCTTTCATCTCACCTCTCATTGATACTGTTTTGAACCCAGGATTTTATTTTTGTATTTCCGAAGCCTGGAGGAGAGCGACTGTGAAGCTAGAGCGGCCCAGGGCTTCCTGGACTAGAAGAGGCTCCCAGTGTGTGGGAGCCCAACCATCAACGCCTGAAGCTCGTTGAAATAAACACTCACTTACTCACTCCTTCGCCTACTCACTCACTCACTCCCTCGCCTACTCACTCATCACTCACTCCCTTGCCTACTGACTCACTCACTCACTCACTCCCTCGCCTACTCACTCACTCACTCACTCACTCACTCACTCACTCACTCACTCACTCACTCACTCACTCACTCACTCACTCGCCCCCTCACTCACTCACTCACTCACTCACTCACTCACTCACTCACTCACTCGCCCACTCACTCACTCACTCACTCACTCGCCCACTCACTCACTCACTCACTCACTCACTCACACATCTGCCAAAGGCTACATTTGAGCTAACCTTGGCGTGGACCGCGCCACGTCGTCTTCAGTCTCACTCTTTCGCCTTCAAAGCACGCAGGAAGGCTTTGGTTCCTCGAGGAATGTTTTAATGTAATGCGTTTTGGAAACCTATCGCCTTCTCTAAATGCATCCAGGAAGCGTGGAAGTCTGTTTTATAATGTGAGCAGGCCGTACACGGTCCGGTATGTTTTTACTTGTCGAAGTTAATTAGAACGTGTACTATACGTTTGTTTCCTATTTTTCAATCTAACAAGTCTGCGACGAAAAAGTAGATGGTTTATAATATTATATACTCCCGGTATAGACGAGAATGAAATATTTTAGCTGCTGGAAAATCAATATATTTTATAAGTAGTCCTTTCGTGCGACGAGACCATAGAATATTCCTGGCGACGCGTAAAAATGCTTTTGTAATATATACATTTTTTGTAAGTTTAGTTGTGCCCCAAATAAAGATGCAATGTTTGGGATGGCACGAGACGAGTGAATGATCGCAGCTTTTCTGTGGCATGTAGCATGTTCCTTTTCCGGCAGAGCATATCAGCTGACGAGAAAACTTTACAATCAGATGAATTATCTGGCCTCCATTCTGGCCGCCCTCCATACCTGCAGCGCTAGGTTCATGGACCATTTCTTCTACAACTCCTGGAATTTATACACGAAGCTAACTTGTTCGTGTACCTCTGAACTCGTGTACCGTTATGCCGCAGGACAAACTTTCAATTTATAAAAAGAAAAGATGAATTATCTGACCGTCATTTTTTAATTAAACAATATACCTAGTGTTGACAAGGGGTTATCATTCCCAGGAAATCAGATTTGTAATGAATACGTCTCTGAACAGAAGAAACTTTCTCGTTCTTTGCTCTAAAAACTACGTACTTCTGTTTTTGCGACATTAACGTAGAATTGACATCACGGGAGCTTCAAGGAGCGCCTGCTTTGCATCTTTTGAACACGTTTACATCTCGAAACAGGCAGAGTTTGCGTGAGGGCGTTAATTATGTATACCAATGTTTTAGTTTGATCTATCATCATGTTTTTTTTTATATCACGATGTGTATACGGTGTCGTATTCCTCACCTTATACCACCAGGTATGGGAGTGCCAAAAACTCCAATCCTACAACCCGTCCCTTATCTTTTGAGCAGTGGATGGCTCGTCTCGCCCATCTGGACCTTGAACACCAGCAAGACTTGTTAAAAAGGAACTGGACGGTAAGTCACAGCCTTGGTGTCACGGAATAGGAATGCCCTCCTCCGGGCGAGCGCCCTGCCGTCAGCTTTTAAGCTCATCAATAAATCTTTATTCTCTCTCTTTCTCGCCTTTCCCCTCCCCCTGCCCCCCAATTTTTTTTTTTTGCTGTTTCATCTCTCTTTGTTCCCGTTCATCTGAAATAGGGTCGTTAGTGGGCCAGACCTCTTAAGTTTGCATTAGAACTTTCTTTTTCTCCAGGAACTTTCTACGTTTCTGTTTTCGTAAATGTCTTTTCACGATATTATCTTTGCGGAAGGAAAGAAAGATACGTTTACGAGGAGAAGCAGAAAAAATTAATTACACTAAGCGTGTGGTCACAGAACCGGTGGCATCGAACTTTGTCCACTTAGAACACCATCAGTCGAAGCGGCGTTTTCTTAAATGGTGGTAAATGTACGTGAGGGCTGCGCGAGCGTGTGCATGTGTGTGCGTGTGCAGTTAGCGAGGCATAATAATGTCCCTCTCCTGCCTTCCCACACGCGTTTCCTGTCGAGAGATTTCCTTTTTTTGCATTCAAGTTTCTCTAAGGTTGATTGCTTTTATTTAGCACCTCAAAGCTCAACTCTAATGGATGTATTGTTCCCCTAATGGTTTGGTCGTACTTTCTTCAGCACCAACTCTGAAGCGAAAGCTTGCAAGTGACAGCCGCCTGCGGGTTCCTGTTTGAATACGCTCTCTCCGAGCTCGAGTGTTTTATACGTGTATCTCTGGTTATTTCGTCGTTCAGTCCTGGATAACAGCGCCATTGTGCGGGTCTTCTCCATTTCATTGTTTTACTAAGAGCACTGCGTAGCACACGCGCGTAACAGGCCAGTGAAGCTTCTATGAAAGAGAAACCTTGTCGCGTTGTATATAATGGCCGCTTTGTAACGCTTGTTCTACATAGCGCACATGTTTCTACAAAACCTAAAAACGAGCTAATAGAATCAAGCTTGTGTCGTTAGTCTTAATTACGCACCTAATTAATCGAAGGGAGAGGTTTATATCTACCCCCTAAATACGATCATCGTTGCGAATATTATCAATGTCATTATACAGGGTGTCCCAGCTATCATGCACCGAGATTTTAAAAAAAGAGCAATGTCGTTACTTGAAGAAAACCTAGTGCATAATGCTTGTTGTATTGTGGACAGGCGGATGGTATTTTTTGGTTTATGAGACTTAATTAATCGTAATTAATTATCTAACTCGAGAAGTATTGCCATAATCATAAAATTTGTGTCAATGAGGCACTTGTAGGTGCCCACGAGAGGCATCTAACTGCGGTATTTTCAGCGACGAACTATTTGCGTGCTCATTTATTCTGACTGATAAAGAACCCCCGCGAAATATGAAAAATACAACGTGATGGCGCCCCCTCCCGCCTCATAATCTTGGTGCATGATAGCTGGGACACCCTGTATAACACCGTCGTCTCCCACTTGGTTGTGGGATTTTTTTTTGTCTTGGCATGTCACGACCCCAACGCAGGCCGATTAGCGCAAAGACGTGCGTACCCTGGGTCAGCTTGCTCGGTGATGTTAGCGTTTCTTTTATTGCAACCGTGTGCACACAGCTACAATACCTCTCGGTAGGTGCATTAGGCAATGACATCCTAAGGTGTGCCGAATAATACCATTTTTTTTTTGCGAGAGTTTGCCTTACGGCATAACAGTTTTTATACAACATCACATCAGCAGAGACCGGTACTGAGGGCCCCATATCCACCGCTGTAGATCAGGGGGTCTCCCTTGATGGAGCCCTGTGCCCCGGAGATGTTGCAGGCGAGAGGTTTGAAGGGCAGGGCAGGTCCATAGAAGGTGGTTCGTGTCGGCTTCGGACGCAGGGACCGTACAAAAGGGACAGGTGTCCGCAAACGGCGTGTGATAGCGGTCACTGCTGGGGATAAGGCCACCCCAACTCGAAGCCTCCGCAGCAGGACCTCCACCCAGCGAGTGAGCCCACTGGGGAGGTCAGTTCCACGCGGTGAAAGTAAAGCACGCGTGGTGCGGCGGAGGTTCTCCTTTTCCACCAGCAGTTCTTCTAGGGTGGACACCGAAGAAGTGGTAGCGGCCATGGAAGGTCTATACGGCGATAGGCGCGATCCGCCGCTATGTGGGCAGGAAGCATGTCCCGGCGAACTCACAAAACACGCACAAGGAATGGGTATGTGTCCAGGATCGCGTAAATACGTGCCGAAATATGCTGGTGCCACGCGCAACACGACGTAGATCACGTATCGCTGTCGTTGAGTACGTGAATGGGGGAGAAATCAGATCTTCTGTCAAGCCTTCGTAAACTGGATTGATCGGATTGAATAAACTTTAAGCCGGCAGAACGACGTTTTAACTCGCCGCGACGCGGGCCTCGGCGTCGTCCTGGTGGTTAGCTACTACAGTCAAACCCGTTTATAGCGAACTGCAATATGCACCGCGATTAGTTCGATATATCCAATAGTTCTATATATCCGAACCCGCCTATAACGAGCTTATTGTTACGAGTTCGCAATCCGCTGGAGCCCCCCGCCCCCTCCCCAACTCCGTCATCCGCGTATGCAGAAACGAACACAGTACAGTAGCCATTACCATACCAAAATAATCCATTTATTGCAAGTAATAAAGCTACTTTCCGCCTTAACTGCCCACGTTGCAAAACAAACCGGTGATTTTTGTTTTCACTTTCGCTTTGGCGGCTTCAACTAAAATAGCATTCTCTACACGAAACATTGTTTGCACCAGTTCGAGTCCGCCTCCTCAAAAATCTAAGAAGCATTGGCGGAGCACATCGACTGCCGAAAGCGCTTTATTATAAGCGTCGGACGGATTTCACTCGCGACATCATCGGGAACGTTGGCGAGCTCTTCCCACCGTTCACCGATGCTGCTGCCTTGGTCCGGACTCGCCGACTGGGCGGGTTCCGTCGCGAGTCCCGCGCATCGGTAACAGTTGCGGAAAGTATTGGGCGTCAAGTCGCTCCGTGCGAAGCGCAATGCCTCAGTCGCGGCTCTTGCTCCGTGGTCGCGGCCAATCCACATCTCAAACGCCGCTCGAAATCATGCATTTCGGCGGCCATTCTAGCCGCCCAGAGTTCGATATATCGGATGTGAACTTCGTTATAAGGGATATGCAAGCACACGTGCAAGTCTGCACGACGCCGGGCGCTCCTCACGAGGCGCACGTTCACGTGCGCACAGTATTTTTTTTTTGCTAAAGCCATTGCACGAAGGTCGTTACCGGAGCCTCACACTGGATTCTCGGGTGTTCTTTCTTGGTTTTTTTTTTTTTTGCTAACGCCAACGAAAAAAATTCAAGTTTGAACAGCTCGTCTGTTAAAATATTGGCAATATGTGGGCCCCGATAATACACCTCTGCTCCGATGCACATCTCATGTTGGACCCAGGTAGCACAAAATGTCTTTAAAATGTCGATTTGGGGATACATTGGTCGAAACATATTTTCGACCAACGTAGACGCACTTAAAACGACTGCGGGGAAACAGATTTATCTTGGCCTCGCAATTAATCGGAAAGGCGCATTTTTGAATTCCCGTTATATCTGAGCACTGTTTTAGTCGTGTTTTCTCTTCGTGTTGTCGACGTAGGAAACTGTTCAGATTTTTTCGGTTCCGATGATCCGCCGAAAAGACCTTTTTCAAAACGGCGACAACGGCGAGTTACAGCTCCGGACGGAATCAGTGGCGCCAGCCGCATGTCGCGGGCGAGGGGGGTGGGCTACCGCGCATGCGCAGATTGCTCCGAGGGACAAAGGAAAGGCACTCCTGTAACGCACCGAGCATTTTGGAGCGAGCGCTTTGCAAGCGGTGCTCAAGGCACGGTCCGTTCAGAATAAACAACGCCGGCCTCAACACTTTTTGATGACGGCGTATACTGACATTCGCTTCATTTGTGCAGGTGGGTACAAAATCCATGTAGTGTGTTGTCTTTTCGAATTCTAAATCGTTGCGTAACGTTTATACAGGGCTTTGGCACTTAAATGAATGGTACAGTTGGGTTTTGTTGGGGTAAACTGGTGTGCAGCATGCCACACCACAACACGCTCTTCAAGAAACGCGAAAAATATTCCGTGCTTAAAGTTGTTGCCGCTCTACGTCTTATATTTTTATGCGCGTTCCTTTCATGCGCGTTCCTTGACGGCGATAATTTATTTTTGCTGCGGCAGGTCAGAAATGTAAGCGTCACTTCGGACACAAAATGGCGGGAAAAGTTTATTGACTCTGAAAAGGTATTTACGTTATCAATGCTAATCTTGGCGTGTTTCGCAGCTGTTCCGGCGTGAGCCGCAGTTTTTTTCTTCTATGTGGAAGTATCTTTTAAGCTCTTTCCTTTGCGCTATTGAATTCGCTGAGTTTGTACGACTCTTCTTTTAGAAAAGGTGTTTGGATGATGTCTTGGGATTACGCGTTGCGTAACATTGGTACTACATTTGAAGTTTGGTTCCAACCTGCAGGACATATGCGCGAGGTTCTCGAGACTCGTTTAAAATATGACAATCAGCGCTTGTGCAAGAGTCACGCCTTAGCATGAATTTGCAGGTGAACTGGCACGCCTGCTCTCAACTTTACGAATCCGAGCCTTGATCAGTCAACTGACTCTTGGAGGATTTTACGATCATCTTTTCTTTATAAGGCCGTGTTTTATAAACACCGAGCGTTTTCTTTGGTTCAAACGCCTGAAGAGGCGAAGAACTTGCTGTACTGTACGTGTATGTTTAATCAGCTGCGACGTATCCCGTTAGCGCGAGCAGTCAAAGCAAGCACTGGACACTTCATACGCAGCGGGGGCGTATCACTCGTGCATGTCTCGACGAACACTGGCAGGAGAGAGCGAGCAGCCATGCACCAACCATGGAGGAAGACAAAAGTTAGGAGACGGCGACTCTAAAGAAGCGTGAAGCTTAGTCATAAAAAGTAATGTCTAAGTGGGCCTTTGGCGTCATTGTGCCATGTGAAAGCGCACCGGCTCTAACCGAACAAACGCCGGCATGAAACTACAAGAAGATGAAAATATTATGGGTCACTTGCTAGGGTTGACGCCGGTGGCTCGGGGAAGGCAAACAGCGAGGGGGCGTCGTCAACGAACGTGGGCTTGCGAAGGCTGGCAGAGTGACATCATGCCGTCTCCTAACTTTTCTTTCGTCGATGGCGCCAACGGACACCCATGCATCGACATTTGCGAAGGCGGAGCGGGAGGAACACAATCTGCGCATGCGCCTTCCGCTCCGGCTTGCGGGAAATCCCGTGTTCTTCGGAGTTATGCTCGGGAACAAGTTAAGAAAGGCCATAGCTCATGTACGGTATATCACTCCGCCTAAGCTACAGACCCGGATGTCATCAAGAGCGCGCGTTTTGAAAGGAGATTGCTATGAATTCGTGGTATCGTCAGCCTTTTCTCGCGTAGTTTATTTATCGTCGATGCACTAGTTTATAAGCGTACTAAGTGCAAAAAATCACGAAACGGATCGGGCCATGTTCTAAATATTCCCAGTAGCACGTTAATTGCGCAGCGCGGTGTAACATCCTGCGGCGGTGATAAGACACAGCGGCAACTTCCGTTGCCGTTCTTAAGTTGTACCCGATTATAGTGGAGCTGTTTTGGATGTTTTTCCTTGACTTCGGTTTGGAATCTGCTATTTCGTATGTAAAGTTTGTCGATTGTATTTTCAGGTATCATTGTTCTTCTCTTGTTTCGGTTGCAGTGTGTTTGGGAAGTGTTTGCAGGTTTGAGTTCTCGTGTTGTCGCACCTCAGTGAGCTGATTCTCTTTTTTTTACGTTTCCCCTTTTCAAAGGAACGTCCCATGAAATCATCCCCGCTGTCATGCCAGCGACAGACAGATGCGAGAAAGTCCGGGATTTTCTGAAGAAATTCCGGACATTAGCAGATGTATAAGACGTCTTCACAACGCGGACGTCTTTTCCAGGTCGTTTTGTAGCCATTTTTTTTTTCGTTTGGAATATACGCAGCATATACGTTTTGTACCCTTTTTGTACCCTTTTTGTACCTTTTTGTACTATTTTCAGTGATGCTACCGCTGCGCCAATTGCGCCAAACTGCGCCCAAGTGCTCTGGCTGCTACATCCTGCTACATTTCCTCTAAATTTGGCGATTCTGCGCCCAACCTGCGCCCAAGCTTTACGCCGACTTTCAGAAACAAAACTACTTGAGGTTCCCCATTGAAAGCGGCATCGCGATGCACCTGTTTTCAGGACGCAATCCGAGCCAAGCCAAGGCAAACTGGCCCTTGTTGCGATAACGGCGATGATACATTTTGCGGCAGGCGCCTCGTAGGCGTTGTGAAAGAAATCCCCCCCCCCCCCCTTCTCCCCCTACCCGAGACTTAATTCCGTGCAGTGCGCTTCGCACTTATTGGGCTCGCGAGACCGGCTGCCACCGTCACGACCGTCCGCGATATGCGTGCCGTACACGTGAAGCTCGGCCACAACGTCAGGCGACATGATATTGCCGTACTCGCTCACCAACGTGCCCCGACAGCGCACGCGTCGACCGGGTGCCTGCGGAGTTGTGCCGGAAGAAAAGTAGGCAAGAGATGAGGATGCAGGAGTTGTAGTTAGAGGGGAATCTGGATGATACGAATTTCTGATACATCCCAGCGAAATTGCACTGTTTGAAATGGGAAAAATTTTGGCTGTTACGAACGGACCTGCGGTGCCCGGCAGATGATACCGAGTTGGCGAGGCACCCGACTGCCGAGCGAGCAAGCTACGGCGACATATGGGCTCTCTGCCCTCTTTGTCGCTCTTTCTCCAGGAACGGCCAAGCTGTTTTCTGCTCGCGAAAATGCGCCGCGCACCCCACAGGCACGCTGACGCCGCCGCGAATCCACCCGCAGGCTGCGCGGGGCGTGGCCGGCCGCGGCAACATGGCGGCAGTTTCGGTCGCGAAGGGATGTGGGACGCTCAAGAGACCGCTTCTAACCGCCCTTTAAAATGCCGCTGAAAGCACACACGAAGTTTCTTGTGCGGTAAATGAGCTAATAATGCGAGCGAAAACGTTGCTATAAAACATCATCCGCGCGGCTTGTGAAAGCGCCCATGAAATATCTCTCGGGGTGCTAAGCCTAAACATCTCCGGCAGAGCCAGCCGGCTGACTTGAGCGCTTCGTAACTGCTGCCGCCATCACCCCCACGCCTTCCCATTGGCGCCAGTTGTCAGGCTCCTCCCACTGCCACGCGCGTCGCGCGTTATTTTCTAACCGTGGGTGCCGAATCGCCGACGCGGGCGTGAAAATATCGCGCGCACAACGCCGACGCGCACGAATCGCGTGCAAAACAGCTTGGGCACCGCGAGTGAGGAGATGAAAGTCAAGAAAGGACCGCTCGGTGACATGGAGGTTAAAAAAAAAACAACAAAAAAAACGTCACGGATCTTGTCACGCAAAAGTAAGATAAGAAACAATCGAAAACTTGTTTTAATGCTTAATTTTTTGGTCTGTGTTGTTTACACCAATTTCGGATGATACGAATAGTTTTCGCCGTGCTGCAAGATTCGTATCATTAAGATTTTACGGTAAACAGATGAGAATTTACAAAGTGCAGGGGAGAGAAAATAGTATGCAAGGGCAGGAAACGGTGACATATAGTTTGGGCCGCGATCTGGCGAGCGAGTACGACAATTTCACGACAGCTGACGTTGTTTCCGAGCTTAACTAGTACGGTACGCATATGACGACGTCCGTCTTAGATTTCACGTAGTGTTCATAGAGGCATAGAATTCGCATACGTTGAAATTGAAAGTGAAATGTGCGCATGTAGCCTCGCAGGGAATTAACATAGTCTCGGGGGTGGGGGGAGGTACTAATGGGCTACCTAGTCATTAACGGAGGAGTTTTGGTTGCTTGCGGCAAACCTTCAGCCAGGTGCTGCATGTTGGTTGCCAGAAATGGCTGCCCGCTGCCTTTGTAAACAATAGCGCTGCTATCGGTGGCTTGTCGTTTTAGACCTTTACGGTGGCCGCGCTGACGCTGCTAAATAGTGATGCATGTGCAACACGGGGTGGAGCGTGATGTTCAATTATGCAGTCAAAGCCATGGCGCTACTGATGTCATTGGTCAGGGCTTAGCTTTCAAATAGTGCTCGATTTGACAAAGCATGTTCGTTGTGACGAGCAATTTTTAGTTTGTTAATAGTAAATCTTCTATTGTGTAAAAATGAGAGCTTGTTTTTTTTTTTTTAATTTTTGTTGTGCAGGCCGCTGCACAAAGTTCTAGGCAGACATTCTTCAGGATGATGAAAATGGGGACAAAATATCCATGTTCTGGGTTCTTTGAATTTTTGTTATTGTTGAAGGGCGTGCTTTTAACGATTGTCTATCATGAATGCAATATGTGTCTTAAAACTGCTTCTATCAACACCTGCTCCGAAAGCTGGTTTTGCTGCTCCAAAACGCATTTTTGCCTGCTCCAAAAACTGCTCCAAAGCGGCCTTAGCCGGTAGCATCACTGCAGTACCCTTTTTGGGCTGGGGAAGGGCGGCAAAGTAATTTTGACCACTTGGGGATATACGACGGGCGTCGAAATCTCGACACATGGACGTTCTCGTTTTCCGCCTACATCAGAAAAACGGTCGCGGTGAACGGCGATCAAAACCGCATACTTTTAGTCAGTAGCAAACGGCTTAGCCACTGAACAACTCCTGCGGGTCGCACTTGTCACATGTTTACGCTTTCCAGGTGTGTGACCTTTTTAAACGTTTGCACACTTTGGGTGTGGCTGGACCTTCGTAGTTGCGCAGTAGAGCACCGTCACAGCGAGGAAAGGGCAAAGTCGTTTCATATTGCCTGCAATCTGCCGAGAAGGACATTTCGTTTGGTCGGTCTTACACTCTGCTCACGCTACCAGCAGTAACACATCGTTGCTACATATTGGTGCGCATCCCTTTTCCACGTTGCGACTACAGAGAGAGCGTTGATAGTTAGTGTTTTGATTGGCCTGGAGGGCAAAGTGCATGAGAGGGTACGAAGTTGATGATACGTCAAAGAGAAAGGCCTGAATGGCATTGACGGTGCAATATTAACAACGGATGGTCGAACCGTTTCGTCGTTAACCAGTAAACGTTATTTTTTTTTTCGTTTCAGTTCAGGTTAGGGTTCAGCGTGGTCTTCCTTCTTCACTTTCTCCGGTAGTAGAGTCGGTTCGGGTGGGAGGCCTTCCTGTCGGCGGCTGGTACGAGTGGGGCTTGCTTGGCGACTTGCAGAGGGTTTAGGGTGCGTGTACCCAGCAGCTCCACCAGATGTCACGAAGCCAAAGACGACGCAGTGGTCTTCAAAGAAAAGTTTATTGGAGCGAACTTGTGCTCCCCTAACAACTCAAAGAATACACAGGCGGCGAAACAGCAGTCAAGAAAGTGACGTGTGTAGTCGAGCGTCGAGAGTCGAATGCTGCGGCATCTGCTCTGCGGGAATTTATTACTTGGCGCGAGGGTTTCTCGAATAGTCGAAGTGTATCCAGAACACTGTAGATCAGCTAAGATTATTCTAGGCTGTTCGCGTTAGTTCGGAACGCTCTCCCTATCAGAAGAGAACACATGCGGCACAGAAACAAAGAACGGAACACGCGCCTCCCTTGGCCCACAGACAACACCGATAACACAGACCGGCGCAGTCAGGCGGCAAAAGCAAAACACAAAAACCCAATACATGCTTCGCGGCAGTATAACGGTTCGGATTCGGGATCAGTTCTGGCAAAAAATATCGGTTCGGTTCCGGTTTCCGGTTCGGTTCGGTTCCGCTTAGGCACCCTGATAGCAACAGTAAAAAACGTGAGATTTATTCTGACGTTTCGGCCGGGATCCGCCTTACCGAGTTACTAAAGCATCAGGCGCGTAAACCGAAGGTCGTGGGTCTGTTTTTTTTTTCACTCGCTTTCTTCATTTCACACACACACCCACCACGCACTCACACGCATATTTGTACACAGATGTTTGACTAAAATGTGGCGCGCATGCAACGCTACAGATTATGTATGTGCACCCGAACTAACGTGTCCTATGGTTAGAAGTAAACAGTCTTTATTTCACCAGCAAAAAGTGAGTCCCCTTGTCTTTATGCTGGTCTTCATGGCCGTGCCTTCATGCGGGTGTAGTTCTTCTCAGTGACCTTCCTTCGCGGGCTTCAAGTGGCGCCAGTTCTTTTTGAGGATGTCGAGGATCTTCTGGCGCTTCTCTTCCATCAGGTTGTCGCGGGGATCGTGAACGTTGTCGCGGACGTTGGGCAGGCCGGAAATGACGCAGGCGGTCATCGCCGACCGACCCTCGTTCATGCTCGTCGCCTCGTATACCACTGCTTCGAGCTTTGGCCTGTGCCAGGATAGCGGAGTGAAGCACGTTATCAAATGCGCTTTTGAGGTCGAGGCCGAGCACTGCCCTGCAGTCGGTTCTGGGGCCAGCGCTGGGAGAGCGGACATACAACTACATCCGGGCATTCCTGTCTCACCGAACGGCACGCATCCATGTCGGCCATCTGCAACTGGACGAGAGGGAGCTGGGCAGCGTCGGCACGCCACAGGGGTCCGTCATTTCCCCCTTCCTCTTCAACATCGTCATGATCTCGGTAGCCGAACGCCTTGCCCGACTGCCGAACGTCCATCACACGATATACGCCGACGACATCACGCTCTAAGTGACCGGCGGCACCAACGGGCACATTGAAGAAACACTGAAGGAAGCGATCTACGAGGTCGAGGACTGCCTGAAGAACACGGGTCTCCGCTGCTCCCCGCAGAAATCGGAACTGCTCATACTACGGCCTCCTGGACACCAAAAGAAAATAGCCGAGAGAGAAGCTCGCAACATCACCCTTCGCACCGAGGACGGCACGACAATACCACACGTCAGCAACCTCCGAGTGCTCGGCCTCCACATAGACTCGGGCAACACCAACCACACGGCCCTGGACAAGTTGATAACGAAGATGGGCATTGCGACCCGTCTAATCAAGCGGGTCTCCACCCACCGCGAAGGCATGCGGGAGCCCAATCTCTTGCGACTGCTGCAGTCGTTCGTGATGAGCCACGTCTCGTACGTCGGCGCATTTCACCGATGGCTGCAGCACGAGCGGGACAAAATTAATGCAGCCATACGCAAATCAGTCAAGACCGCTCTGGGACTCCTATCATGCACGAGCAATCGGGTCATGGCATCCCTCGGCGTACACAATACCCTGGAAGATGTATGCGAAGCCCAGCGCACCGCACAGCTCGTCCGCCTCGGAACCACGAGAACGGGCCGCCAGATCCTACAGCGAGTCGGCCTCCGCCCACCGCTCGAGGAAGACACTGAAGAACACCGAAGGAAAATTCCCATTGCCATCGCCAGACAGCTGGTGGTCTCACCGCTCCCGCGCAACGTCCACCCGGACCGCAACAAGGAGCGAAGGCAAGCCAGAGCCCGCAAGCTCGGGGAAACTTACGACACAGATAACACAGCGGTGTACGTGGACGTCGCCCACATTCCGGACAAACCTCGCACCTTCGTGGCCGTCGTGATCCGCGCCACAGATGGAAGCACAGCGAACGCCTGCAGTCTCCGCGCACCCAATGCGGAGCAGGCAGAAGATGCCGCCATCGCACTGGCGCTGCGAAGCGACCACAATACCACGACTATACTGAGCGACTCCCGGTCGGCCGTCGCCAACTTTGCCAAAAATAACATTGGGGAAACGGCGGCCCGCCTGCTCCCCGTACAGAAGTCCACAGCGACCACCATCAGATGGTTCCCGGCCCACGTCGGACCCATCGCCGGAGGCACGGCCAACCGTAACGAGAGGGCAGACGCCGTCGCACGCGAGCTCGCGCATCGTGCGGCGCCCCCCTGCACCCCGACTGCGGAAGGTGTCGACCTCCAAACGGAACCACTGACCGCCTACGGCGACATCTTGCTGTGGTACAGAGAAGAACGCCGGACGCTGCCCCCGCCTCACCCGAGGCTAAGCAGACGCGAGGGTGTCCTCCTACGCCAATTACAAACTCGTACGGTGTTGACGCCGGCCCTCACTCGGCATGTGTGCACAGACTTCTACATAAGTGATCGGTGCAGTGTGTGCGCGAATGGACCCGCAACTCTTGCCCACATCATGTGGGGTTGTGATGTGACGCCGAACAGTGCTGAGCCGGACTCACTGCCTCCGGAGGTAGTCAATCACATCAACTCGCCGGACCCGTCGGTGCAGCTGCTCGCCGTCCAGCGGCTCGGGAACGCCCTGGCCCGGCAAGAGCGAACGGGGGGCCCTCCAACGGGAGCGGTCCCGCCTAGTAGCCGGGACCGGGCCACAGGCTCACACCCGAGGTCCACGTAACCGCACAGGTTACACAGATAGGGTGTGGTGAAGCCCTGCGTGGCCTGATCCGCACCTGCGCGCCGGACAAATGAAATAAAGTCCTGTTCTCTCTCTCTCGAGCTTTGGCCGTAACATTCAACCCGGTTAGTCTCGCTGTCGTCCCGGCAGCCGCCACAGGCAAACACCAGGTTGTCGATAATGGCGACAGCATAGTTGCGCCTTGCCCTGTACGTGTTTGGCAGCAGGGTCCACGTGCTTGTCTGTGGGTTGTACTTATCGGCAGAAGAGAGTTTAGAGTGACCGCTGAAGTCCGCTATGGCGTAGATGTTGTCCCGAAACCAGACGCAGCCAACCCCGCTCCGTCTGTAGCACATGCTGGCGATGGCCGTCCACAAGTCGAACTCCGGGACGTAGCGCTCGGCAGAGTTGAGGCATTCGCATCCGCTGAAGCCGCCCGTTGCGTACACGTAGCAGTTGTGCGCCGTGGAGCAGGCGTCACTGCGTTGTTGTTTCATGGACGTGATCACGGTCCACTGGTTGTTGCGGTAGTCGAGCTTTTCGGCGGAGCTCCGCCACTCACGCCTGTCGTAGCCTCCCATGGCATAAATGATGTCATTGAGCACAGCAACGCTGACATAGCCCCTCTTGACCTGCATGGGAGTTATTGAGCGCCACGTCTTCGTGTGCGCGTTACAGAAACGCACACTGCGGAACAAGTCCTCGCCATTGAAACATCCGATCACGTAGACGTCGTAGCCGATGACCGCACACTTGTGGGATGCCCGGGGCCCTGCAGGGTCCACGCTTTCAACTTTTACCCACCGGACGGCCTTGCTGTCGTAGCTGTCAATGCAGGTAGTCGGCCCTCCGTTCATCCAGCCGCCGGTGACGAACATCACCTCGTGCGGGACGCGGGGTCGCACCAACGCTGGCGTCCGTACCTCGTCATTGTGGGACACAACGCTCAGGCCGTACAGAAAGCACAAGCTGTCTGTTACGATGGGCTTGCAGGCTTCACTTCCGACGTCGTATTGGCGCGTCTTTCTCTTCTTGACGAAGTCTGTGTCGACTAAACCCGTGCGGACACAAGCGAGCAGCCGAGCAATGTGCTGCTCTTGGTTCACCGGGTTGAACTCAACCCAGCGGAGCGCGGGCTTCAGCACGCTCCCTTGTCTGGCCACGTTCACGTTCTCGTCGGACAAGAGCGACTCCACTTCGTCAATATCCAGCTTGAAGAACTCTTGGCTCCCCTTCGAGATCTCCACGAAGGGCTGCATCAGGTACCTGTACGTCTCGCTTTCGAGATCGAAGCAGTTGTAGCACTTCATGACTTTCTGGATGCTGATGCAGTTTTCGAGAGACATGATGCAGTGCAGAAACTCGCAGACGTCCTTGATCAGGTTAGTGACGCAATGGTAACCAGCCACCTCCAAAACGCTCTCCACGTTCTCCGCTCGTACGCTAACTCAACGACGATGGCCGAGGCGGCACTTGACACACCGGGCACCAACACTTCGGACCGCTCGTAAATGTTGAAGCGTACGCCGAATAGGACCCTGAAATACTCACTGCAACTGGCCATTATGACCCGGTGCACGGGGAAAGCACCCCCGTCAGAGGTCATGAGCAGGCCGTCGCAGGGCAGGCCCGAAGAGCGCATTTTCCACAGTGCCTCCGACGTCTCCCGGTCGAGCGTCATCTGCACGGGGTCGCTGCTGTGCGGCTGCCGCTCATGCCGCCCTCGCTGCCCGCTGCTGACTGCACCCATCCGAGCGAGAAGGTTGGGCCCATGGAATGCTCAAGATGTCTACCCGCCACAAGGGAAAAATCACCATATGGGGGCGCATCAGATCCTGCATCTGGAAGAAGACTATGCTCTCTTCCGGGGGCCACGATTTTATAAAGCAGTATTGAATTTTTTGGTTCTCAAATTGTTTACCCACTCTTATCCCACTTATATTTTTCTTAGTTTTAATTTGTAAGCTTCTTCAACAATGAGATCAAAATCAGACTTGGCCAATCCCCCAGAGTGGGTTTGGCCAACATATGGATATATGGGCCCCATCATCGTCCCCTCCTAGACTTTACACGCGAAGTGAATATTCTCATGTTCATCTAACAAACTTTCCTCATCATCAACTCATACCTCTTATGTATGCCCTCTGGCAAAATAAACGCTAAAAAAAAGGAAATGAAGCAAGTCAATCTGAAAAGTTGTTGTCGTTGTCGCTATTCCTTCCTTCGCAGCACATGGCCACTCGTGGGACTGGCCCGCAATCGGGAGCTTTGTGGAGCTACTGTGATCGGTTCGCAAAATTCATAACACCGTGAATTTGAAAAGTAAAAGTTGTAGAATAGTACGTGCCGCGTGACACCGGAGCGTAATGTCACCGGACTAGGACAGGTGCACACCACCCTCGCAGATCCCCGATTCTAGGGAGGCTGCGGTGTGTTCTAGTCTCCTTGTTGACGTAATTTACACACTAAGACGAAGAAATGAAAGAGAAGAAACTGACGCAAACACCGTATAGCAGAAAAGAAGCCGGTCGAAGTAATCCGTGTCCAAAGACAAAGAAACGAAAGCGGGAAAAAATGAAGCACAATGTATCAGAAAAAGAGGAGTTGTTAATACGTATCGCCACGCTTTCGCCTTCAAAGAACGTAAGCAGACTTGAGTGCCCCGATGAAATTTTGTATCGAAGAGCGGGGGTTTCGATAACGTTATACGAGCAGCAACTGTTTTGAATGTGGCACGCTTGCATCACCCGCATTCTTTTTTTTTTTTTTTTTTGCCAGTAGGCCATAGTCACGTGATTACATTGTCTGCTACCGACGGCAGAAACTGCTTCATGGACCGAAAAGTTTCAAAGAGCTTATATGAACGCCTGGAATAAAAATAAATGAAATTTGTAGTGAAATACAGAGGAATAAAGTAAAAGTACAATAAAAGAAAGTAGTTCTATTTGCTTGCCGCCAGTAGCCAGTGGTGCAACACTAGAGCGATAGAATGGACTGAAAAATGCGCCACGCCCTGGTCGCGCATCCTTGGAGTGCGCTGCCCTGGACCGGTTACGTCACCTCGATAAGATAGGAAGGTCACGCGGTGTCCGTTGGCATCAGCTGACTTCGGCGGCACTTCCGGCTGATGTTCGGGATTTCGGATGGTTACGTGGCTGGGAAGTTCTCCCGACGTGTGACCGTCTGGCGAGATTCGGCGTTGTGCGTTCCGCACGGTGTCCGCACTGCGGTCACACTGAAACATCAGAACATGCCTTGTTTCACTGTCGTGTAGCGGCAACGTTCTGGACTGTATTAAGCAGGATGTTCGGACTCACACTTCGAATGAACACTCGTTCAAATGATGTGTTGGTCAGCTTTCTGATGTGCGCTGGTGCTTTTGTTCTGTGGAGAAATCGTGGTGCTGCATGTCTTCGAGCCCGGCCGCAACGGGCAATGTTCCCACTGCTGTGGCGTGTCCGGTCGATTCTGATGAGTCATTTGGAGCATGAGTTGGCAGCTCTAGGGGAAGAAGCCTTCCTCTTGCGTTGGTCTACGCGCTTTATAGTGGCCAGGATTAACGTCCTGAGCATTTCTCTAGTGCCGTACTGAGCTGGGTTAGTTTATGAACTGTTTTTCTGAACACTGGTGAAGTTTGTGTGACTTGATTTGTAGTGGCTTGTTGACCAAGCCAAAAATTTTGTGCAGTGTGTAATATGACCATGTTATATGCAAACTGATTGGATAATTTTCTGTTCTTAGGGCAGCGCTGTTATCACTAGTCGCTGCGCTCTGATATGTGGGTTATAATAAATTCTCTTTACCAAATAATAGCACGAACGTCATTTAAAAGCGTTTCAACACGTCTAAAAATATTATCATGGGCTTATTATCCCCACAGCTCTGCCTTTCCCGAGTTTCGCTCAAACTCAAGCTTTCTTGAATAGCACCCCAGGGCGAATGTTTCTTAAATGGACTGTGCACACTCCCGAAAAACGCTTTCACTCTTTCCTTCGCACCTGGAAGCACTGTGAAAGAAATAGTTATCAACAGCACGCAGCGACACTGCGTGATTTGCTCGTCGCACCAGATACGCCTTCCGTTTCTGCTTTGCATTTGTGGCTTACTTTTAAAGACGATAGTCTTTCTTGGGCTACTTAAGTCCAGATATTTTGGTCTGTCTGTCTGTCTGTCCGTCTGTCTGTCTGTGACTCGATTCAGCCACCCAGCCAAAGTAAAATTGATATTGCGCAATAGTCTTATATACTGATAGCCACATGTAAACGTCTAAGCCCGGTTTATATGGTCATACTTGTCAACTTGGTTGAACAAGAACAAGACATTACGCAAATATAAGACAGGAAATTAGTACACAAGGGATATTTACAGTGTTCCTTTATTAAAAAATTCATGGATGTTTGGTTTTTCGATAGCAAATGATATTCTACATCTACTGCAGAAGACCGCCGCCTCCTGGCGGCATATAAAAAATCAGGCGGCAACAGCAACGAAAGGTTCCACTAGCTAGGTTCCACGTTCTGCTTGGAACGCACGTGGAGCACGGCCACGCGGCTCTATAAACCTTCTAGTCGACCACCTCCATTCACGCGCGTCTCCGCCGTACTGCAGCGCTGGCATCGAAGAACCCGGCCTGTAGCCGTGGAACGCGGTAAATTCAAATCGCCTTGCGCAAACCTTTAGTGTGTTTACCTTGGAATGAGCGCGACGGTACAGGAAGAGCATGAGAGGTGAGCGGGAAAGCAAAGGGGGGCATTTCCTTGGCAAATGTCTACAAAGACTATCGTCTTTTGACGACATTTGCAACGAAAGGAGCAGATACGCGGCCAATTTTTAAAGTGGCTATCGAATGCGTTCATGGCTTGCAACTGAAAGAAAGTCGACCAATAGCCGCAACACCGCTTTAATGACGTAATTACAGCGGTCGAAGAACGCCAGAATCGAGAAAGAGAAAAAAATCTTGAGCAAGTTTTTATGTTATCTTATGGTCATGAAGTAATATTTGGCTGAGGTACTTTGTGACCCTTAATCTAAGTACTGAATGTGTCGGTTGACTACGTTCTGCAAGCATTTAAGATTTCAAAACAACATTGATAAAAGTGTTGCAGGATCCCACTGTACGTTCGCTGAAGGATGTCTCAAAAAAGAGGTCCCGTCAGTATAGTAGAGAGGTACGCCCAATATTTTTTCCCTTGCATATCAAGTAACACGTCCATCAAGGTAATAAAAAGTCCTTTTCTAGCAGCCCGTTGTCTATATGTGGTGTGGGAAACAGACCGTTAACGGCAAGAAAGAGTTAAACGTCCTAAAGTGAGGTTGACCAGATCCAATTTCAGATTCCAATAGCTTTAAGCTTTCCTCGGAAACAAAAAAATTGCGTCAATTATTACACCTTTCATGTGCCACAAAATTCGGAATTCATTTTTATTCAACTGATGTATGTATAATTTCATGCAA
The DNA here is from genome assembly GCF_048455015.1 of Haemaphysalis longicornis. Lineage (NCBI taxonomy): Eukaryota > Metazoa > Arthropoda > Arachnida > Ixodida > Ixodidae > Haemaphysalis > Haemaphysalis longicornis. Next base: position 178,581,824 of record NW_027526295.1, read on the forward strand.
GTAGGCCGGGCTCCGCGACTTCCGAGAGCGCAGAAAGGACCCTCAGTGGAAAGAAATCAACCCTTTATCTACCACCTGTGCCAGAATGCGGAAGTAAACCTACAGGAAAACGCTGCTGAGGATTCATGAGCATATTAATATTATACGAGGACGGAAATGCATTTATTTTAGCGAGGTTCATCGACGAACCTTCTGCCGATGTCGACGCTAAGCCTACAGGTTTGACATCAAACTCACGGCAGCTACTTGTTGCAGAGTCACTGTCCATCCTACTCCGGAACTACCTGCGTAGAAGCTCAAAGCCAACTGAGGCTGCGAACAAGACTTCTTGAGCCCTCCCGTTTTTTTTTATTTCTTTTCTTATGAAACGCGCTATGAAACGCATCGCAGACAATAAAGCGCATTTTGCGGACGTCAGCCGGGTGTGCAGCATTCCCCAACCTATAGCCAACTAACACTTTTGAGTTGATATCACACTTTTGCCGGGGCCGTGTTGCTTACTCAAACTAGCCATTTTTTGCAATACATCTTGCGGGTGAGCCCCCTTGCAATCGCTGCAAGGAAAGACATTGCCAATGAAACTTTGTTCCAGCACTGTCGTCATTTTTCTGACCTTCCAGTCGATCCATATCGATTATAAGAGGTGTTAACGCATGCAAAATGAGCAATGTTGCAGCGCAATAAAAGATACCTACTTACTGCCGTGTGCAAAGGCATGCAAGTGATCGACACACCCACTAAGAGGGCAAGTTGGGCTAGTTTGTGTAGATTCAGATTCATGGTGAAAAACAGCGCAAGAAACACAGGGACACAAAAAAATTACCCCATCTTCCCGAGGGGAACCCTGAGTAGAATGCGGAGCATCGCGGGGTTCACCTACATTTCCCCCAAACCCAACTACTAACACAACGGAACGCAACGGAACCCCCGGTGGGTATGTAGACGTTGTTGACGTTTACAAACGGCTTCCCGTTCTCGAAGGTTCGGTTCCGCCGCTCGCTTCGTACGTTTGCGTTCCACTTCACGTTGTCGAAGTTCCGGTACCGCCGCTCGACGTTCTCGAACCGACGCTGCTTGACGTTGCCGAAGCTCAGGATCCGCTGCTCGACGTTGACGCTTCGAAGCTGCTTCGCGCTGACGAAGTTCAGGGTCCGCCGCTCGCTTCAAGCGTTTGCGTTCAGCGTCGCGTGCCCTTCGCTTCGCAGCTTTGTCTTGAGTGGACGTAACGTTGCTATTAGTGTTTGGGCTGATTCTGACGCGTGCTTGCGTCAGCCCACTCACTGACGGGACTGTTGCTTCCATCACACTTCATCGGAAGCATCAACGGAGTCAACCGAAGCAAGCGCTGCACTGAACGTGCGCAGCGCCCTACCCCCTTTATATTCACACTTGAAGGAGAGGAGACTAGAGGAGGAGAGTAGCGCGTGCGCCGCGAGAGCAGAAGCGAGAACGCAGGAGAAGCGCAAGCAGGTGGTAGGAGAGCAGTGGAGAGAGTAACACGCAGCTGTTGGAGAGCGGGAAACAGGAGAGTTGCGCATGCGTAGTGTGAGTGCGGACGCCAATGCCGCGGGACATACCCCCGAGCAAGAGATGCTCCGCATCCAAAAAGAAGAGGGGACGACGCACAGCGCTGTGCGTCGTCCCCTCGTTTTGTCCCTCTGTTTCTTGCGCTGTTTTTCACCATGGAAGCACCTAGAACTCGCAAGCTTTGACGCGGCAGGGTTCGCAACCGCAAGCAGGTGTGATGCTTCAAGGGCAGAGGCGCGGTACTGATAACTTTCTGGCAGAGCCTTTGGTAACCATTGCACTGGTTTCACGTCGTTGCTCAACATAATTCCTCGCCATCCGCAAGCAAACAAATATCCTCCTCACGCTAAGGGCAGTGGTGGTGGATGCCATCCACTCAGCAGCGCAGGTAACACCACATGCCGAAGACGGTAAAACCACAGTTCACGGTTTTGCACGTAGAACTCATTTGACAGTCGAACGTGTAGACTTTTTGAATTTTTTTTGTTCTCCCGAGGGAGACAGGAATTGTAAAACTTATGACGCCATTCCACGATCGGCGCAGTCCCTTGAGTCTAAGTGAAACGCGGGCACGAATGAACGTTGACATAGGGGCGCATTCGTCGGGAGAAAGCGCGAAACCTTGAAGCTGAGCACGAGGTCGCGGGTTCGATTCCCGGCCGCGGCGGCCGCTTTTCTGATGGAGGAGAAAAGCAAAAACGCCCGTGTGTACGAGATTTCGGCGCACGATAAAGATCCCCAGGTGGTCAAAATTAATCCGGAGCCCTCCACTACGGCGCGCCTCATCGCCTGCGTTGCGTCGGCGCGTTAAAACCCCACAATCAATCAAATCTCTCAAACCTTGAAGGCCGCTACATACCTCCTACGTCGTAGATTCCTAACGTGGAATTCACATCCTGTTCACCGGCCGTATCAGAATAAATGGCGAGAAAAAAAAGCTGCGACATGACAGACTGCAACAAACGAGGGTAAGAAAAATATGAAAATATCGAGTGGATGACGAAAAAGACAGAGATAAATGTTTATCGAAATGCGAAGACGGTCGGCCTGAGACGCAAATCAGTCACCGACTACAGCTTGACAGGAGGCAAAGCACTAGGTCATTTTGCCAGCGAGTCGTACGAAAAGTGCAGGGCGTCTATAAGGGGCGTTATTTTCGCACTGAATTTTTTTTATTTAAATTTTCCACGCATCCTTGGTTCACTGTAGTTAGAAGAAGCAGAAGCATCTGAGCAGTTTTTTACATTAAAAACCACCGCTGCACGAAACAAAAAATCTGCAGAAATTCAGAGAATTGTCTACTAATGCGTAGCATTCTTATGCCGCCTGTATTGAGTGTGACTTTGCCCCATCCATTTCTTTTTTGTTTTTTCTAAATCCTGTCCGACGAATTATCTCCAATCACGCTATTATAACGATTAAATTTGAAACTTTTTCGAAATCTGCATTATTATGGAAATGCAGGGCGTTACACGGTTCGCATTTTCCGTAATTATACTACATTTTATTATTTGTTAGATTTTCAAAATATTGTTCGGCCAATTATATCCATTTACGCTAGTATAACAATTACAAGAGGAACTTTCCCGAAATCTGCATTATTGTGGAACTGCCATGCGGTATACGTTCTGACATTTTCCGTAATTTTTAAATAATTCCTTATTTTTTTAGTTTTTCAAAATTTCGTCCAACCAATTGTCTCCCTTTACGTTATTAGAACGATTACATTTGGAACTTTCGCGAAATCTGCATTATTGTTGAAATGCAGGACGTTACACGTTTTGCCATTTCCCGTATTTTTTTTATATTTTTGTTATTTTTTAGTTTTTCAAAATTTTGTGCGACCAGTTATCTCAATTTACGCCATTATAGCGATTACATGTGGTACTTTTGCGATATCTGCAGTTTTGAGGAAATGCAGGGCGTTACACGCTCCTGGCTGTGGGGGTACTCGGCAAAGAATGCTACGATTTAAAAAAAAAAGCTTGTAGGAACTCCTATGAATTGCGCTGTATATATTTATTTGTCTCAGAGTTTGTTCTCAGGGAATCCTCCATTCCGTGGCCACCTATGCGACCGTACTGACTGAAGAGCTCGGCCATCACCGGACAGAACCTTTTAAGGCGAAGCTGTTCCCCTTTAGGCCCTGTGTACGGTACCTGAGCCGGGAAATGACCGTCTAGAGGAATTGTGGTAGGGAGAGAAGGCGTGGAGAAGTTTACAAAGCACGAGGCGTTCCGTAGCACGGGACGTTCCATAGCGCGAGCTTCGATACGGCACTAACGAGAGGAGACCCGCCTCCGCCACACACCGCAGGGGAAAGGAGTGGAAGAACACCGTCAAACGAGCGAGTAGACGGGCAGAGAAGTTCGCTATCGTCCTCAACTCTCCCATTACACGGCAGCGGTAACGACGGGAGGTGCAACGCGTAGACGACGGATCAAAGCCGTTTTAAGGCGTCAAGGCTCAAACGCTCTGCACGCGGGCTGTAACACCAGGATAACAAGCTCCGTTTCAGGCACTGCCTTGAAATAGCACAGGCGATCAAAAAATACCGCAGAAAAAACTTCAGGGCGGATGCACTTGAAGCTCGAGAACTACAGGCATGAACAGGTCCCACAAAAGGCGCTCAATCTGTCTCGCAGGCAGCACTTTTCGCACACCTGGGCATTGTGCTACAAGGGGCTGAACCGTTCTGCGAGCACCCTCACCCCGCCTGACCATTAAAACCAACCTTTAATTAGTATATCTCCGTCATATATACTGTACTCCGTAGCGTGTTATATGACCTCTGAGGACGTCCTGCTGGGATCCTAGCCAAACCCGCAGTGTTAAAAGAAGGCGTTCAAAGCAGTGCTGGCTTTCTCGAAAAGCAGCGGTTTGGCAGCTAGACTGTAGCCCAAGCCCGTTGCGGTGAACTATTTAATATCTACTGCACATGGCATAGGCATTTCTTGTATATAGTTATACTCTCACCTCGATCCCTGTCATCATACGTGTCACCCTCTATCTATCCTCTTTTCGCCCTTCCCCCTCCCTCAAACAGAGCATCAGGCCAGAGCTTATACGATCAGGCCAACATCTGTGTTTTCCTTCCATTCACTAAAATTGCTCTCTTTACTTGTGTATGTAACTGTTTTTTAATGTTTAAATCTGTCAGAAATTGCCTACTACTGCTGTGCAGATGCACGTTTCAATGTAACATTTAATGAAGCCTAGGTTTTTGTTTTAATTCGCGAAACCCCCTGAGAAAACTACACTCTCGGTTTTTATGCCGCGATAAATTCACCGAAAGACGTCTAATCTGCACGGATAACAAGAATGAAAAAAAAAAAAAACACAATCCGCAGTTGCAACAGACGTACGCTGCGAGCCGCCTAACGGGGAAAATTACTGCACGATTTCTTTCGGCGCTTAGCTGTAAGCAAAAGCTTTCTGAGTTGCACCCTACCCTCGCTTCACAGCAAGTTGACCAAAGTTAGAACCCACTACCTACCGCTGCCTTCAGACGAACACACACCCAATGACACCCTAAGGTCCCTTCACCATGCCATCCACCCAACCTCCTTCCGCGCCACCTTGCGCCCAACCCTGCACACCAATCCTGGACATCCTATAGGACCCAGGAGTGCTCCCCCACTCCTTCCCTTCCCTCCAGACTATGCTAGGTCATCGGTCTCCACCATCGACTTCACAGAAGGCGACGAATGCCCTTCTACGTTTCCTGAGCGAAAAGAATTTTCACGAAAGAGTGTAGATTGATTTATTGTAGGGTTTAACGCGCCGACGCAATGCAGGCGATGAGGCGCGCCGTAGTGGAGAGCTCCGGATTAATTTTGACCCCCTGGGAATCTTTAACGTGCGCCGAAATCTCGTACACATGGGCGTTTTCGCTTTTCGCCTCCATCAGAAAATGAAAGACTGTAGTGCCCAAAACGGGACTAGAGAGTGCGCCTCCTCACTCCTATTCCTTCCTCCTCTCCCGCCCTCTCTGTCATCCCCTGAACCCCATTCCCCCAGTGCAGGGTAGCAAACCGGGCTCTACACCTGGTTAACCTCCCGGCCTTTCCGTCCTTCCTTTCTCCTCCTCCATCCTCTCCTCCAGCTACGAGAAGTGGGAATGAATGCTAGCCAGCCTGGAGCCCGGCGACCGGCTGGTCGAAAGGGTCCCCCAGGCAGCGACCGCCCATGGAGGGACTTCTGGACTAAGAAGACCTCCCATCGCCTGGGTCTAGGGGAAAAAAATCCTTAGGAACTGGCCTTCTCACGCGCTTTGAAAGGGAGCCTAGATGTAGAAGACCGTTTTACTGCAACGCCGTGTTAGAGTCTCTTTCTCCTCTTTTGTTTCTTTGTCGTTTGACGCGAATTATAGTCCGAAAGGCAGACGGCCGCAGTTCACGCAGCGGCTTTTTAACGGTGCGAACCCTCCTCCTCTACGTGCACCTCTTCTGCTCACGTGCCGTCACGGTTACTTCTCACGCTGCGCGCATCAGGCTAATTTTCGTTTTCCCCCTGGCGCTTTGCTTAGCGCGCTTGCAGTTGCGGGTTCCGTTGAAGACCCGGATTCAAATACCACTTGAACGCCAATGGGTTTTCATTTATAATTGTTTCTCTTTGTACCGGCGGCCATCTTGTGTTGACGGACGACTACTGCGGTCACTTTTCCCCTTTGGTGAATGATGAGGCATCTAGGGCTTTAACCATAACTAAATTTTGCTCCCAATAAAGTTCGCTCCTTCTCCCCTAGTCTCAAAGTCAGCGTTCTTCTCAGGAACGGAAAATTTCACTACGGTGACGCGCCATCGAGTGCACACGAAAAAGGGCGCTAAGAGGAGCACTTCCGAACACGAGCACGGCGAGCATTGGAAGCGCGCCGAACTGACGACGCGGGTGCACGGAACGAGCGGTGTTTGCTAATTAGAGGCGATGTCGGGTCGGAGTTGCGCGACGGCTCGATTGTTCCGAAATGGAGGCGTGGGTGCCGGTTCCGACAAAGCCGCTGCGTCAACTCCAATTAGCCCCGGCCCGCTCATCGTTCGTATCGGCTGCGCTGAAACGCAGCATGGAAGGGCTCGTATAGTGTCCCGAGTACTGTGTCTTTTTCCGCTTCGTTGAATCTTTCAGTGGCTCTGGAATTGCGCTGACTGCAGCGTTGGGCGGGTGGCTCTTAAGCTGCAGTTAGCGGCTTTCTCTTCCTCTATCGTTCTACCGAACTGTTCCTCTCGCGATGTCTCCTGGGGCGGTATTCTCGAGTTTTGTCCCTTTTGCGTCCCTTTCAAAAGTGTCCCTTTTGGCGAGCCCTGATTGGCTAAAAGCAAACTACCGGAAGTGACGTAACGCAAGCGCAACAAACCTATTGTCAACGCTTATTGCTTAACCGGAAGTACGTCACGGTGAAAGGGACTCAAAAGGGACGTTTTCAAAAGGGACAGTTACGAGAATACCGCCCCTGGTCGAGTGCGCCGGACGCTCAATTTGTCAAGGGGGGGGGGGGGGCAAAAATGAGGATTTATTGATTGATGTAACCAACAAAAAGTTGGAGCACAATAAGGGGTAAATAGCTAGAACAAAAGAAAAACTCAAATGCTGTGCGAGTTGTAATCGATGCTGGCAAATCGAAGCAGCAAAGGGAGCTTGCTTCGTGAACTTCTGCATGACTGTGGTAGTCTGCCCCTCTACGTGGCGTTCAACCGCGCTATTTTCTTTCAACTTTTTGTTTTTCTGAGAGAGTTTTGCTCTTACTTCGGTGGTTAAAGGGCAAGCTGGAGCTTCGTTTCAGCGAAAGGTCAGAAGCTGTGAACTGGCAACGACTTAAGAGATTTTAAATGTGCTTGCTGCTCGCAGTCAAGATTGTCTCGCTGCATGATTGACTTGCTGCATGCAGTCATGCAGTCAAAAGCTGTCGGCTCCTGTAGCCTGGTAAGTGCAGCGAACGAGACATTGTGAATTTGAAAGAGTTAAATGCTGCACGCCTAAAACAAGTCCTGCCACCGTTCCACCTTCTTATCATATGTGTTTTTTACCTAATTTCTTTCACCCGACAAACCTTTATGCGTAAGTACCGGAAGCGTTAGGCTATGTTCAGACTACCGACATGAGCTGGACATGAAAAAACGGCGTGTCACGCAGTTCGGTTGGCTGAGACGGGAAATGACGTCATTCTTTAAAGGTATATTACGACAGCTGCGGCAACAGTCTGAACCCGGCCTCATTTGTATATACCGTATTTACACGATCCGAAGCACCCCCTCTTTTCCACGATCGCGATGCCCAAAGTGAAGGCGGCGCTTATATTAGAAAAAGTCAAATTAATTACTCCCCCCCCCCCCTCCTTCCCCAACACTTTTTTTTCGCGGGCGTATCTCGACGACGCTGGCGCAAGGAATAGTGTTTTATTCGGCAAACATAAAAAAAATAGTGACAATAGGTACATACGGTGAACCCACCGCTTACATAATCGCGCCAGTTGTGCCGCTCGGGCTGGCGTTCTCAGTATCCTTCAGCAGGCCGTCTTCTGTTCCGGGTTGTAATTCAAAACTTCAAAATTTATTTGGCCAACACGATAAATAGGGCCCGCTTCCACACGTCTGATATCCACCTTGCGATCGTTGCTCAGAAACGGGGAGGGGGGGGGGGGGGTGTGCTTGTATTCGCAAAAACTCGGTATATTATTTATTTATTTGTTTGTTTTATTTTTTGCTAGTACGTGTGCATTCGTGTGAGATTTCCCTGGCAGCTAAACGTTTTTACACCATGCCGCTTCACGCGATTGCTTCAGCCTTTGTCTATCGTACGGCAGCCATACGCTTTTCGGCCTTACGCTGGCCTTCAGCTTTACCCTCATACTTTAAAAGCTAAAAGCATTTACCCCACATACACTAAGAATGATCGTGCTGCCCCGCATTGAAGACCCTTGCGCGAAAGAGCAACTTAACCAGGTAATTTAAACTGTAAAACGGATGAGCAGCTGGCTTTTCTAAACTCGCTTATTTAATGAAACTTGACGCGAAACTTCTTGTGACACACTCAGTGTGAATTTCGTCTTATGCTTATTACATTACTCATTGTTCTTTCGCCAGAAAGGGGGCCGTTACACCACACTTTCTTGAGTTAGCACTAAGACACGCCGCGTTGATCTTACCGTTATTCCCGCAAGCAGTCATTAAAAACTCGTTTAGGTATCTCTTAAATATTTTTGCATTAATTTCTCGCCCGCCACCCAGATTCTTAACCGTTCTTCATTCCTGTTTTCTCAGCCGCCACCTTTTGCTGCACTTGACCGACGTCCACTGGAGTTTTACTTTGACCCAGGGCTCTTCCCCATTACTCGTACGCTAAAGTACACACACAAAAAATCATGAGGGTGTTTCTAGAAATGATTTTTTTTTTTACTTTTAAAGGCGGCTCCATGACATTACGACGTGTTGAACTAATCAACTAGAAACCTCAGCCGCGCAGAAATTGCCAGGTCAAGACATTTAGCCCAAGGCTGGCCAGAGGCTGGGCTCTAACATATATGCATATAATTGACAACAATAAAAAAACTGGCACCGATCAAGACGAGCTTCCGTCCAACCCTCGATTTCATGCATTGATTTAAATACTTGTTGCTGGTAGTTCTCTCCGCGAACAGTGATTGGTTCAGACTATTTTATCGAATCCCTTGATTTTTTTTCTTGCTTCGTCATTGTTTTTCATCGTCTTGTGTCATGTTATTTTATAGGAATTGTTGAGGGTGAGGGGAGGGGCACGGCTTCTTGTTTGGCGCTGAGGACGCGAGACGAACGTGTCACGTCGTAGGTCTGCGTAAAACAACGTATAACGTCTTTGTTCTGTGAGTATGTTCGGAAAGCCTAAGCAAGCGAACGCCCCTCTAAATATGTATATTCTTTTTCTTCTAGAAATATTTTATCATAGGACCCCCTTTGTATTGGATAAATGTATACGGCCTCGACAAAATCAGTTCTGACAGGGAGACTGGCTTGTAGTCGCAAAGTGAGTATTACTTGCAGCTACCATTTCATTGGTTATCCTTATTTGTTTGCTATGCGTCCGTCATAATTTTCGCGGCATATGAATTACAGTTATAACTTGTTCTTGTCTCTGAAGAGAAAATTGGAAGCCACATTTTTATATGTTACATAACAGCTTACTGGTTATTGGTGTGGATGAGCTTTAGCCTTTCCTGCAAGTGCCCACGACGTCCACATACAGCAAGCAAGAGTTTAATGCTCGGTGCTGAATTTATGGCGTAAAGCCACATCAGTCATTTCCAGCAAGGTGGCCAGATGTGAAAGGCAGCCAAACGCTCGTTTAATGCGCAAGCATTGCCTTCTAGGTATACCTCCCTTGGTAACTCATAGAACCTTAGATAACGTGTTGTTCTCCATAAGATATAAATGGAGTGTTGCCGGGGTATTTAATAAAGGTCGCCAAGGCGTTCAGATATTCATACTAGAACTGTTTATAATGCCCTTATAAAAAGGCTCCCGCTAATGCACTTGTGCATAGCAGTGAAGCCGAATTTAGAAGTGCTGAATGTATCACAGTCAAGCCCACTAAACAGCGGCTTGAAATTTGTGGAGCTGGCTTTTTCATTTCGATTTTGTGCATCGCAGTGAAATTTTACATAAGTAAATGGGCAACGTAAGGAATCGTAGAATGATACAGAGTAAGCCCGAATGCTTGCACACTGTCGGAAAATACATCATAGGAGCTTCCTCAGCATTTGTTTTATCGCTACTAAATCGTTTATCACGGCCAAGTCACCACAAAGCCTTTCGTGCCAGCGTCCCCCCTCGTGCGTCTGAGGAAAGTAAAACTATTTTAGCTAATAGTAAAAAGTTTTGCGACCGATTTTTTTTATTGAAGTATGCCAACTGGGAGTGCTTAACCTTTAGTTACTAGCTGCAAATACGAGACTGCGCGCACTGTTGTAGGCTCGTTCTCGGGCCTAAGCAACGATACACGAAAAGAAGCACCGCCTCATAGGGAAGGAAAATTGAGAGATTGCCACACAAGAGTGCTTCTAATTCAATTACTAACTGAAACTAAAATAGCAAAAGCATTTAACTACATTGGTTGAAAATCTGTAGCGGTTGTGGCAAAAAGAGACGGCTGACGTCCTTTTCAGCCAAATTTTAATTAAACTAGACTAGTGCGCCGGTGTACCGAGGTTCTACACAGTGGAGTGGTTCTCAGGAGAAAACTGGCGCCGCATCTTTTCAAAGTGCTACGAGTTGTGCCGCGCCTCCGCCAGATGGCGCCACGGGTCCCGCGACCTAGAGAAGACGTAGTGAAACATCCCCCTCGCGAGGGGCATGATCAAATGCAGAGCATTTCCGGGGGGCGCACGACGTTAAGTAGTTTGCGTTACGTTAATGTTGTTGCACTTGTGGCAGCTGCTGACGAGAGAGCGCTCGTCAGCAGTAATTTGAATGAGTGAACGATATAAGGCGCGTTCGCAGAGTCCCATTCTGTGTCGGCTTTGTGGCGCAGTGGGTAGAGCACCATGTACATTGCGTTCCGCCCGCAGGGTCGAGAGATCGGAACCGGACGCCGGATAGTATTTTTTTTATATAGTAGGGACAACGATGGTGCGGACTACGGACGTCAACGCGGGTGACATCGTGAGTTACTGAAATGCTCTGCATTTCAAAGGTGACAGGCAAAATGGCCGGCGGGTGGATCACAAAATGGCCGACGGCGCGAAGGACAAGTAGATCAAAGAATGCTTGCACTGACGCCTAATTTAATCAGGGAAGCTCGGTAAACGAAGTAAAGCAATTCAGTTGAAAACAAAATTGGGTAAAAAAGCTTTAACACCCTTTTCTAAGGAAACTTGAGAAGAGTGCGAAAGCTTTCTCACATCAAAAGTGCGTCAAAAGAGCGTCGACACCTTCGCTAACGGCGCGTCCAACTTTCCCTGAAAGTGCGTCTAATGGATCGTCGAACATTCCAAGACTCAAACAGCGCACAAAGAACGAACCCATACGGCGATTTTTCGAGCAATAAGTAAACGCACCTACAAACGATCTAAATGTATCCCGATACGTGGTCTATGATATACGTGGCTTGTGAGATATTGTACTCCTTCGGGGTGAATGCGTTTATTGCCTTATCCAGAGCCGTTCCTTTTTCGCGATTTTCGAGTAACCGTTTTGACACAATGGAAGCCCGGTTTCACGCACGCGCCGTGTGCACAGAGATCTTATCAGAGCTTTTCGGTCGACCAACCGGTCTATGGGGAAACGCATTGGTTTTTCGACAGGACGTAATCGGCCCCACTAAGAAAGCTCTCGCTTTTAATACTAGGTTTGTGTCTGGGTGTGGATCGAACCAGAGGCCTCCGGAATTCTCGACTAGCCCGCATTTACAACTCCACAGCGGCCAATTAGTTCCGCTGAGTGAGGGTGAATTTCTTGAAAGTGTTGTGGCCTTCGGTTTAGAAACATTTTACGGGCATCTACTAAGGCATACCGTATACGTAATTTGGGCGTCCCGATGTCGCACTTTGAACTGTACCGTCATCAACCTACAGTACCGACAGCTGGACGCGCAATGAGTTTTGACGTTCTCAGCACGTCGTAAGGCCCAGCATTACGGCTTTGTAACGATGCTCTTATAGATGAAGCGCTAACAAGGCCAACTGTTCAATGCTTCTAGCAACCGCAACGGACGGAAGAAAAAGATACACGCAAAGGAAAAGTGGTGTCTCCGCTCACATTGAGGCAGATAGTTCCTGCTACCATACATTTATTCGATTCCCTCTGTTGCTTACAACAGCTCCGCACGAAAAACTGATCTATCAGAAGGAAGATTTGTGCAGCGCAACACGTGGCCTCATCCCACCGCGTGGAATAGACCTTCCCCAGTAGACTCACTCGCTGCGAAGAAGTATTGCTGCGCATACCTTGCCCTTGTGCAGTAAACGCTTGTATGGCAGCTATATCATGGGGTATGAGGCGCGCCGTAGTGGGGGGCTCGTCCGGATTAATTTTGACCACAAGGGGGGAAGGGGGACCGAAATATTAACGCACGGGCGTTTTTGTTTTTGACCTCCATCAGAAAAATGGCCGCCGGGACCATGATCGGATCCGCGTCCTCGGGCTCAGCAGCACAAAGCCTTAGTCACTGAGCCACCGCTGCGGGTGCCGAGACGGAAGCCAACCTTCACGTGTAGGAAGTGGGTTTATTAATAGCAGGGAGCACATTATCGCACTAAAAAAGGAAGGGATCATCATCATCAGCCCGCCTACGCCCACTGCAAAGCAAAGTCATCTCCCATAGGTCTCCAGTTATGCCGGTCCTGTGCTAACTGCGACCGGGATAATTGGAGATAATTGGAACTGCAAACTTCTTGATCTCATCTGCCCACCTAACTTTCTGCCGCCCCCTGCCACGCTTGCCTTTTCTAGGGATCCGCACTGTTCGCATTACATTCCCTGCCCACGTCCATTTATTCTTCTTAATTGCTACCAATATGTCCTTAACACGTATTTGTTCCCTGACCCACTCCGCTCTCTTCTTGGCCCTTAATGTTGCACCTACCATCTTCCATTCCATTGCTCGCTTAGTCGTCCTCAATTTAAGTTAAACACTTTTAGTGAGCCTCCAGGTTTCTGCCCCGTAGGTGAGTACCAGTAAGATGCAGCTGTCATACACTTTCTTCTTCAGGGGCAGTGGTAGGCTGCCATTCATTATCTGCGAATGCCTGCCGAATGCACTCCACTCAATTCTTGTCTTTCTAATTATCTCTGCCTCATGGTTGGGATCCGGGGTCACTACCTGTCTTAAGTACATATTATCGCTTACCAATTCCACTGTCTCGCCCCCTATCTCAAACCGCCGTGCTCTCCCAAGGCTATTGAGCATTACTTTAGTTTCCTGAATATTAATTTTTAGGCCCACGGTTCTACTCTGCTTGTCTAGTGCGGTGATAATGCTTTGCAATTCGTCCCCCGAGTTACTTAGCAAGGCAACGTCATCAGCAAATCTGAGGTTACTGAGGTATTGTTGCGCCCACCTGTTCCCGATCCAATGTTCTGAATACTTCTTGTAGACATGCTGTGAATAACATTGGAGAGATTGTGTCTACTTGACTGACACCCTTCTTTATGGAGGACTACGGTAGCTTTGGACGCATTGTATATATCCTTTAGTATTTTTACGTAATGCTGGTCTACACCCTGACTCCGCTATGCCTGAATGACTGCTGAGGTTTCCACCGAGTCAAATGTTTTCTCATAATCTCTATGAAGGCTGTATACGGGTGTTGAGTATACTCCGCGCATTTCTCTATCGCCTGATTGATCGTGTGAATATTGAATAGCCTTTATGAAACCCTGCTTGTTCATTAGGTTTACTGAAATTTAAGGTGGCAGAAATTCTATTAGTGATTACCTTGGTAAGTACCTTGTAGACCACTGACAGCCAGCTGATCGGCCTGTAATTTTTCAAGTGCTTCATGTCACCTTTCTTATGGATTAGTATGATGATCGCGTTCTTCCAAGACTCCGGTACACTCGCGGCCGCCATTGGACGCTGACCCTGGCCACGTTTAATACGAGAACTTTATCTAGCGAGGTGAGTCTAGAGGTGTTTTTCAAGGAATAAGGGGGCATTAAATGGGATGTAATATGGCTTAGTGAGGTTAGGAGGACAGGCGAAGCCTTTACGGTGCTGAGAAATGGACACGTCCTATGTTACCGTGGTCTACTACACAGAAAAGAACTGGGAGTGGGATTTCTAGCCAATAAAAGCATCCGTGGCAACATAGACGAATACTACGAATACTATAGCATTAACGAAAGGGTTGCAGGTCTGGTAATTAGGCTTTATAATAGTGCAAATTCAGGGTGGTATAGGGCTACGAGTCTACATCCAGCCATGACGACCAGCTAGTTAACGCTTCTATGAAGATGTAGGATCGCAATGGCTAAAGTAAAGACACAGTATACCGTAGTTATGGGAGACTTCAATGCTAAAAAGGAATGCTGATGATGATGATGATGGTGGTGGTGGTTGGGGTGGGGAGGATGAGAGGACGTGTCTGGCAATCAGGCACAAATTATTTCGTATCCACTGCACCAAAAAGGGGGTTGGGCTTCCTCGTAAACTAATAACTTTAAGGTTACTGGTTGGTTCGAGTTTATTTTATTTATACTAAATATTTTATTGGCTGCTTTAGTAAGCCTTGGTGATACTCATCTTATAGTATGCGCCGATCGATGTATATATTTTTTAACAATGCGGCACAATGCGTAGATATAAATAGAAACGGATTAAGAGAGACCAACACAATGAGAAAAACGTTCATTTATTGGCTGGGTGTTGCAGCAGGCCGACACTTCACGGTTAAACAAAAAGAAAGCAATGCCATTCGCCCTTTGCAGAACCGGGAAATAAACAAATTTTCAGGCGGATCTTTCTGTCGGAAGAAACTAACGGGCAAACATGATAGAGCGCTGCAAGGCAGCCATGTTGCAACTGATGAAGAGAATGTTATGCGGTGGCCACCTGTTACGCAATATCGTCAAAACTGTTTTGCTGCTTTTTATAAAACTTCAAAAAAGATCGGGCGCCGGCCCATTTTGCCTCACGATGCACGCCAAAAAAAAAAAAAAAAAAAAAACTGGCCCCACTTCCGAATGGCACGAGCCTCCCAAGGGTGCTTATTCCGGAGCGGGGCAGATATTGGCAATCATAGCTAAACGTCCACTGTAGCTTTTGCTATGCAGAGATGGGGCGTCAGAGGGCAAACAAAAACAAAATTTCCTTAGGGCATTGGTGGATATCGTAAAGCAATCTGTACTAAGGGCCTATAAACCTCGCCTAGATGGTTACGACCGGACTTCGCCAATGCGCCCACGTTTGAAGGCTCGTATCATGGCACTAAGTCTGCTCTATCTATGAGCGGGCCTATAAGCTTACTTCGAGTATGGCTCTGCGACTGCACTGAGAACTCCCAATACTCCTCCGGTTCAAGCGTCACAGCTTTAAAAATTTCTATTGAATTCCCTTCCGTTACTTGTATCGCGCCGTCATATCGCCCATTTGTGCCTCCTTCATGGGGCGTACTATCATCCGAAATCAAGGCACGAACTATTAAAAACATCCTACCGCACGCCAGCGCGCCTAAATCACACCCATCCAATAGCACACACACCCGGTCGAACATCAGAATTCTCAAGTTCATTCTTTCCCAATGCAATAACCCTTTGGAATTCGATCACTATCCGACAATATAGTGTCATGCACTGACCGCGCATCTTTTCGAAAAAAAAAGCACGACCATTAGCACAACTCCGAACATCAATACGCCTTACTAGTTTGAACCTGTGCAATCGCTCTTGCTTGTCTTTTCTTTTTTGTGTGTTTCTTAGTCTTGTAACTGAACCTGTGTATTCGGTATTATTTTTCTCTTATCTGCCTTTTTTGTTAGTTGTGCTGCTGATGCATGTCAGTCACTATTATTTTGTAGATGCCCAGTTGTATTTATCTTATACTTATTCATTGTTTTCCATATATGTATTTGCCCCCCCCCCCTTCCCCCCACTTATGTAATGCCTTCGGGCCCTTAAGGAACTACTAAATGAAATAAAATGATATTATACTCACGGTTTATGTGCAATTTGTCTGGAAAGGTGGAGTTTCTCGAAAAATTAGTTCATTAATATCATCACATACAAACCCGGAAGGCAAAGATGAACTACGCCGCCATTCTAAGCAAATTTTGAACTCAAAAACGCCTTAACCGACCTAAATGGACTGGTTTATTTCTCAAATTACTGCACCGATTGGATAACGAGCTTCAATATTTGTACCTTCCGACTAATGGTTGCATCAGGAGGAGGATGTTGGGCAAGTTGATGCGAATTCATTACTGTATCAACATCGCGCAATCAAACGAGGAAGCGGGGCTGAAAGCTAGAAGACGATACAGCGCCCGTTTCCTCTTCGTTTGACCACGTATAACTTGCGCTGTTGAAGGAATAACGATTTCAGTCTCGAAAGCTGGTAGCTTTGCAAAAGCTGTGCGCAATTAACTGGTAAACTACCTATGTCGAGACGGAGGCCAGCAAGGCCAGAACAGAGAAGAACCAATGTCATCTTAGGCACCGCCAGAAGACCTCATTTGCAGCCACATTAAGACTGATAGGGGCACAGCGGGAGCCGTGTTTTCGCACAGCTGTCCCGAGGAAGCCTGTAACAGAGCGACCTCACTTCTTGACGACAGGTCAGCCTTCGAGTGCTTCACCTTGGTGCAAGGTGTTACGTAACTTCGGACCACACGCACAGCCGCCGATTCTTCCGCAGGCTTCCGTACCGGATGACGTCAAGTGGGAATCTGAGCAAATGGGATCGGGAGAACCACTGCGCAGCTTGCGAAAGACGCATTCGATACAGGTGTTGCGAAAGGGAGGTCTAAACGCAGCACGATGATGCTAAGAAGGACGTATAGGCAGCGTCTGCCTTTTGGTCGCTCGAATTACTGTTTGTGCTCACTCCTGTGATCAACGCCCACTTGGTAAGAAGGCACTGTACCTTATGCACGCCGCCTCAGCGCGGGATATAATCGAAAATAAATGCCTTAGTCCGAATGCTTGGTCCTGACTATTCTGAAGCTTGGTCACGGGCATTCGCAAAGTTGCCTCTATTTATGATTACTTTTCTCTGAGCATTTGTTCTTATCGTTTGTCTGTTGCTCTGGTCGCGTCTGCGTCAGAGTCGAGATAATAGAGCGCTAGCCTGCAAAGGGAAAAAAAAACAATTTTATGCAGGCACGAAAAACATTTATCGACGGAACTGATGCCTTTACCGAGCACGTAAGTGGATGATGTAAGGGGCGAAGTGTTTGGTAACAAGCATATTCTCCGCAGTTGTCATGGCAGTGAAACATTCACGTCAAGGCACAAAAAATGCGTGGATATAATCAACATGCAGAAACAAACGCTTGCTCTAAAGTGCGTCGTTCAGGCTTCTAATTTTTTTTCTTATCTTTTGATCTGCGCACATGCGTTATACGAAGATAAAGAGTCAGTACTGCAAAGTGTCGATGTCTAATTCACAGTAGGAGTATTCTAATTCACAGCGCCAAAGTATGAAAGAAACCATCGGGTGAACAGGGACCCGAAAACCGTAGAATTAACTACGGGAATGTCAGAGGCGGAACAGTAATTTTGTCAGCAAAAAGAAACAATGCAACTTTTGAAATACCTTATTGGTTTGTAAGGTTAAGAACTAAAAGTGGTCATAAAAACAAAGTGGACGAACAAAAAATTAAGATGGCTTTTTATCAGTACAAACGTGATGAGCATTGCACTAGGCGTAGACGTCTTGTGCGAGATCAAGGCCGGGGGCCCAAGGTGGCAAGGGTAGAAATAAATCTACGCTTACAGAGCCAGAAAAAAAGTAGGAAAAAACAACCTAACCTGCGGTCACTCAAAGAGAAAGAACATTAGTTTAGATTGATACTCAAGAAGGTATTTGCGAACGAATTGGGTGCAGGTGGCACCAAAGCGATGCATTAAAATTTGAATGCGACAATTTAGGAATCGGCAGCAGCTTCGATTGACTTACTGAAAAAAACTTTGGTTAATTCCTCAGTCATAGGAATCGGCAAAACCCGAAAAGGAAATGTGCAGCGAAATCTGCAGCTGAGCATGATTTCCGGGTCGGTGGCTGTCTTGTGGGTGTGCTTGGCGAGCGACGTCATGCTGGCGGGTCGCTTTGGCAAAGGTGTACTGGCGTCCTTTCCGTGACGGATATGATGTCAGTGAAATCTTGGTGTATCCCGGCAGAAACACTTTCATGTTAAAACATAAAACCCGAAAACGAACCCTGAGTATAAGGTACTCCTTAGTACTAAAGATTGCTTCCCCGCAAGAAGACCCTGTGAGCAAGGGTGCAGCCTCTACATGTCGCTTCCTTTGTTGTACTGGCGTCATTTCCGTGGCGGATATGACATCAGTGAAATCTTGGTGTATCCAGTAATAAAGCACGTTCGTGTTAAAAACTTTCTTGTTTCACTAAGGTTTCGTCAGTAGCCCCGGATTTCTTCACGGCTGCGGCCAAGTTCCAGCCTGAACTGGATATATGAGCCAGGAGGGAAAGTCGATCTGGCATGGTCGGTCTGAGCGTGGTGCGGAAGTGGATCACTAGGATACGATATGAGGTTTAATGTGCTCTTCGGTCTAAATTATGCCATAACTGTGCCGGCTGCGTTGATTCTGATGAACAACAGTGTCTTCGCGTAAAGTGTTAAGGATATAACTCCGCGGCCTGAATACCATACCAAGTAGGACGACGCGCACGAGGGCTGGGAGCAGTGGCCGCCATGATATGTGGCATGACCTGAATCCCAATATCGGCGACTGCGAATTAAGAGGGAAGGTGAAATTCCGCGAAAAGTACCAACGTTTTATCGTCGTCAAGTACGGCATTGACTACGTATTTGTCAATGACGACGGCGCGTTGCTGACGTCATCAACCGTGGCAGCGGGCCGATTTGAAGATATTTGCAAGCTCCGGTCCCTACTGTGACTCTGGGTTGTAGTGGAGAGTGTGAAGGATAGTGGACACCGGATAAGAATAATGAGCCCTTTATCACGGCGCGAACGCGCTCAAATTGATTTGCTTCGTGAACCGTTATGATTTCGTGGACACGGAACAGGTTGCATCGAATGTGGCCTAAAGAATGAGCTTAGAGGTGTGTTATGCGTGACTGTTGAGAGAAGAGTCTCGTTTCTTGTGCTCGGAGGCAGAGCTAGAGGAACCTTGGTAGCCATCAGCATGAAGGCTTCATGACGCAGTTTGTCTCTTATAGTGAGCAATACGGTAGCGTACGCGATAAGTTATAGAATCACGTCTCGGAGGAGCAGGACTTGAACCATTTTGAGACTTGTGGCGTGTTTGGTTATGCGGCGCCACCTGCGACTAGTTTATTTGCCTTGATTGAGCTTTAGAGAGGGTATGGATGATGTAGATTAACAGTTACTATAAATTTGGATGCCAAGAATGCAGGTTTATGTCTTTTCCGGATGAATTATGTTGTCTAAGGAGAGACGCATGGCACCTCAGGTCTGTTCTTTATTCCTGTCAGTGAAAACTGCGGGGAGCAGCTCAACCTAAGTAGTTTTCCATCCCACTGCACCATGTTGGGGTACGTTAAAAGGAGTCATCGATGTTTTTAATAAATCCCCCGATAGGTATAATCGCAATTTATCAGTGTACAATGTAACCCTGATATCGTGCTCTTCATGGAGGCTCCTCGAAACCACGGGCCCCTCAGAGTAAAGAGAGTCAACGACAAAACCGAAGCCGGAGGCGTGCCTCGCCCCGACTAAACTCCCTGAATGAGCCCAGCTATCATTGACAAGGCAGTTATCCTAAGCTTCACGCCTTCTGTTTTCAATCAATAAAGAACTACCGGGATGGTCAACTGGGAAAGTAAGAGGGCATTCACTTTAAGCACCACACGCACGGAAAAACGACGAGGACGAGAGCAAAAAAAATGGAAGGTGACCCGTCTGTGCATTTCCTTCTTTTCTCGCCCTCGTAGTTTTGCGAGCCGCTTGAGTTGAACGAACTGTTCTTCGCATGGCGAAATCGCTAACGCTTCCTTCTCCCACGCGCGAGAGCTCGGATCGATCCCCGACAGCTTCGCTTACTTATGGTTCATTTTCTTTCCTTCTCCTACGTGACGAGCGAAAAAGTGTTCTGTGGTGTAGCGCCTACATTAATCTCTAAAAATGGAGCGGGCGAAGCACGTTGACGCAAGTCGAAGAAGCCGCAGACCCATCGCTCAATTTGTGCCTCTTCCTGCTTGCGTACCCGTCATTCTGGCTGCTATTTTCCACCGTCCTGTCGAATTTTCCAATTTGCTCGTTTTCGGGCGCTACCGACCACGTAACACATAACAATCCAGAAACTGAACTGAAAAATAAAGTGGTTCACATACACAAGCCTCGGCCTAACTGAGTGAACTCAGTTCGCCAACACAAATATGTCGCACAACCGGCATCGTGATGTTATGGCAGACCACGCAGCCATAATCGCAATGATCACACGTAGTCACAAGCCTTAAATGGTACAAATGAGGTAAAAAAAAAGTCAGAAAATTTTAGACATGTATGGCTCCTTTGTTGATCCGAGGTCGAGATATACAATGATGACAATTATTTCGTGCGTCATGCAGGCTTCTCGGGTATCTGGCTTTTCTGTTTTTATAACCGGCTTGGTACAAAAAAGGACGGTACACGTTTTGCTGAACAGAATGTCAAACGCATCGGTTATAGTGTAGCAAGTGCGTGGGGGTTAAAACCACCTATAGGATAATAGATCGTTTATTACATGTATCCCCGTAGGATGCTCGTTCTGGGAGCCGTGCTCTCTACGAAGTATTCTTTCGCCCTGACGCGGGTTGCCGTCAGCGCGTCGCATTGCCATACACATTTTCCGTAGACTCTGCATGCTGAAAACAATAAACACGTTTGGCAGCACGCCTTCGTCATTGTCTGTCAGCAAGACCTGTGTACCGTAAGGGGTTATGAATTGATTTATTAAGTGCGAATGCACTTTATAAGCGACCCCAAACCTTCCACCGCCGGCGGCGGCGGCGGCGGCGTCCGCAGTCCTCCTCTCCCTAGCAACGGCGTGGAGCGGAGAGGAGCGTCGGTAGCAACGGCGCGGTGACGTCACTTCACCACGTGACCGCGCTCGCTCCGCCTCCTCGCCGTGGCTGCGCGGGTGCGCGCCGCTCCCCGCACCGCTCCTCGCGCCGTGACGTCATGGTATGACGTCACAGCGCGCCTCCTCTCCCCAGCAGCTGCCGCGCGCCTCTCTCTCCACCGTGACGTCACACTCTCTCCTCTCCCCCTCGCTCGGCTGCAGCTGCCGTGCGCCGCTGTCCCTCTCCCCTTGCGCTCGCCTCCTCTCTCAGCCACCTGGCTCGGCGCGCTCGGCGCGGCGTACCCCCCTATATATGCAGCGATAAACTGCCAGACCTCCGTGGGTCGGCTCGCGCGCGCTCACGGGCGAATGCCAACGGATTTTAACTTTACTCCCCCTCATAGCATCACCCCGTGCATTCGCACTTAACCATGTTCACCCTCGGGGAAATGCTTGGGAGTTTTTTTTAATTGGATGACTATTACGATATTTTCTAATGCGAAGTCTGAGCGCAGCGCGTACTGCAGTCATCTCGGTGGCGGCGCATGGCTACTGCATCTCAGGAAGTTACCGTGTAATCAGCGAGTGCACGACTGCGCGGGCTAGCCTGGCGTCATCTCGCAGCGCGTCGCCGCCGCCGAGCATGACTCGCGCGGCCTCGGGCTGCCGCCCTCCCCCTCACACTTTCGCCAAACTTTCCTCCTCCGCTTTCCTGCTCGCTCTACCTCGTCTATCTTCGGTGTCCTCTTCGTTCGGTCGGTTACACCGAGGCCGACGGCGACGCGAAACCAAGGAGCAGGCGACCTCCGGAGCCCGCCCCGCTCGGTCGCCATTCACAAAAGCCTTCTGTTTGCCACCGTCGGTACCTTCACCTCCCCAGGCGGCTGGCATTGCACGTGCGCCAGCGGCCTAGACTCCTCCAGTGCTGCTGTTTCCCATTGCTGGTGCGCGCTGCGTTGTACTTTCTCAGAGCCCTCATCACACCCTCCTCCCGCACTGCTGTTTCTCTTTCCCGGCGCGTGATTGCAGGCTCGTGCGCTGATTTCATGTGCGATTCCTTGCGCATCATAACGATTTTAGGGGCGCAGCCCCGTAGGGGCTGGGGCTGTCAGCGTCTCATGTTGTCGTCATAATCGTCGTCTCATGTAGCCACGGTACTAAAACACCGGAAAACTCATTTACGCCTCGCGCCAGAACGTAACGCGTACTAAAAGCACGCACCGGTACACTCGTTTATATACGCCTCGCGCTGGAATGCTTTGTAACGCGTACTAAAAAAAACTGGGACACTCTTTTACGCCTCGCGCTAGAGAGCTTCGTGCTTCGAAGACAAGATACTTATACAGCAACACTCTATGCCTCTAGGCTCTACCCCAAACGGTTTCATCTCCGTTGGCAAAAACGCCAACGCGCCAAGAATACACTTATACACTTCATGCTTCGCCCCTCACCAGGTTTCACGTTAGTGGAGATGGCCCGGGATTTTTGCCCACCACGCGTTACATAAAACATAGAGATATAAGACTTTCGTCCTAAAAATAGACATTGATTCCGAGAAATAAGTTCGTTTTGGTGAACCTGAGCGGATTCTCAGCGATAGCGTGTGGCATTTTGATCTCTTCTGACAATCGCAATCGTGACTGCTCTCCTTGCAGAGGCAGTGTCACTGCCTAGAGATTACGTAGGGCTGTTTCAACCGCGAGTGTCAACGCTGCCTTCACGTTTCTCCTTGCGTCACTCGCGGTGCGAGAGCGCCATTTATTTGACGCTCGGTCGCAAAGCATTTCTCGCCGCAACCAGAAAAAGTGAAAAAAGAAAAAGCATATCAGAGCTCCACGAATAAAGTGTTATTTTATCGAAGCGACCATTCTTTGGAAAAAGACTCGATCAACGAGCCCGACGGGCTCCGCCGTGCACCGTTTATCAAAAAAGAAAAGAATCCCGTTTGTCATACCCCCGCCTTTATAAAAAAATGAGGAGGAGATAGCACGAAATAGGACTACGGGTTTTCGAATACACCCACCTCTAGGACACGGTATTGTATACCGCCTCTATCTGAATCTCTCCTTTCCTTCTGCAATGTGCGTGTCCATTCTTTGCAATAAGCGATATTCCGGGACCGTACGTTCGGTTTGGCGTCTCGGGACTTCGCTAGCAGTAAAGGAAAAAGATCATACCTTGTAAGATAATGGACGTGACTGCATTTACAGCACCGAGTGCCGTGCGGATGACCAGTCGTCAGCTTTTTTCTTTTTTCTTTTTTTGAAAGAGGCAGATTTTAAAAAAACGAAGCTTCGGCTTTAAAGTTGACTTACTGATCCTTTGTCACAAGGGATCTTTTTGCGCATATTGCTGATATAGATAATCTTCAGAACTACCCTTAAAGCTGCTAATCCGCTGCGCTCTTTCTAGCCGCCAGCGCCGCCACTCGCCGCCTGCGGAGCCCTATTGGTCCGCCGAATCTGGACATGGGGATCTAAGCTAACAGGCATGCCCTCCCGCTACTGGGAGGTCAGATTGAGAATGAGACCAAGGAAAGGGGAAAAAAGCATTCTAAACTCATGTGGTTACAGTACGCAGGGTCGAGAGCAAAATTTGCAGGTAGCAAAAACGAAATTGGAACCCTTTCACTGCTGTGAAGATGGAAGACAGCAAGCTGTATTGGTGCATAACTATTTCGAGTTATGCATGTCATGTTATCAGTAATGTTAGAGCCGCCTTAGGGGCCAATTCTCATACTATTTTTAGGGGTTAGTTTCAATAAAACGAGAGTTACAGCCGTTTCCTGTAACCATACTCCCTCCGTATACAGCCATGTAGTACTTAGAGCAGGCAGGAATTCTGTAACGTTTACAACTTCAAGGTGAACAAACTAATAATGACGAGTAAATGAAACGCGGCGCAGTGATACAGTCGTCTTAGCGGCCAATTCTTGTTTGATTGCTTTGGGGGAGACTTGTGTCTAAAGTTCAAAGTTCAAATCCCATTCGTCTAACGACGACGGTGGTGCCTGCGAATCGGTGAGAATGGTGACTGCTTCAGGGCGGCAAATGCCGGCCAGGGCAATGGCTATTTCTTCGGCGACGTCGATTGAGGCTGTGGTAGTAGTGGCGGCATTGACGCATATGGCCAGTATGCGTATAACTGCACAGGCTACGTGACCGGCGCGCCCAGTGATTCGCAGACAGCCTCCTGCCGGAGCTACGAGTTCGGCCGCATTTCTTTATCAACCCTACTCATCCTCAAAAACTGCTCGACGACCCCTGACATCCGCATCCGCATCGACGACACTGCTATCAGTGAGACCAAGGAAGCTACGCCTTAAAAAATAGTTACAGCCGTTATCTGCTACCATTCGCATCTCATCGATGGACGTTTACAGCTTCATTGTACTGTAATCTTTTGTTCGGTGGGGGAGGGGGAGTTTTGATGGAACGAGGGTTGCAGCCGTTTTCTGCTGAGCGTCCGCGATAAATTTGGCTTTCCCGCGAGTCGTTGTTCGCGGGGCTTTTACTGACGGAGAACAAAAGTGCCGGAACTTAAGCCATACACAGCTTCGCTGTAAAGACAGGATGAGATTTTTCAGGCCGAAGCGGCAACTGGGCTACGAAACGAGGCGTCGTGTAGGGTGATGAACTCAGACGCCCACCTCCATTAATGCGCACAAAACATGCCTTTTTCGCACTCGCGCTTTCGGTGCAGGGAGAGAGGAGCGAGTTGGCACTCTCCGCGCGCAAGTGAGGCGTTGTTGTTCGAATAGCAAACCTTTCGGGCGTGCCTACGTCTCACCATAAAGTATCCTTCTGCACGCCTTATTGGAAAGCAGACGATTGAGGTCACCTCAGAATTCTAAAAAAGAAAAAGAAATAGGAGCCTACTCGATTCCGAGTGGGCCAATGTGGTCGGGAAAGCGCGAAATCAAATTCGATTAAAGGAAAGCGTACAAGTACGGCGCGACATTCTGTTAAAGGGAACACGGGCACTTATTACGTACAACCGCAAAATGCACCCCTGAAGCAAGTGTCTCCACACTTTGAGCGCCCCCGGTCGTGCGGAGACCCAGATTTCCTAATCAGGCCCTCCTGCTTTCTCTACATATGAGCGTCAGCTTTATCACACGCTCTAAAACACGCTGTCTTGTTCCTTTTAACAGTGTACAGCACTGTAGGTACGAGACAAACTTCGCGCACGAAAATGGCGCTCTATAGATAAGAAAAATCTTGTCCTGTTGGGTCCAGACAACAATTTCACTCGCGCACAGTTGAAACGCTATGAAATCTCAAGAAACAAACCTTTTGCTGCGACAATAGTGACGCCAGAACCAGTCTCGGAACTGAACCGCCATGTCCAACTTAGCAACAAATCCAGAAGGGGCGATTGGTATTCAATGATACCGGTCAGGCGGAGATGCATGTGGTTCTTTTCCTTGCACGCCACTCGTCCTCTTTTCCGTCCCTACACAGTTGTGTAGTTTCACGTTCTTACTACAGTGCAGTGAACTAAGTGTCTACGCAATGTACCCGTCTTGCGAATCGAATATAATCGATGGAAAATAGAAACGATTCTGCAATCACGGATCTCCCTCATTATCAGGAAATGCCGCGCACTACGTATATGACAAAATGTTTCTGAAAACCATGATCCAGCAAGAAGAGAGAGAAAGGGAGAGTAAACGTGTTCATTGCGACAAGGAATGGGGAGGAGTCCCCAGTCAAAGACCCCTTAAGCTTTCCCAGCCTCAACAGCCCTCAACACCCGCAGGCGCTGGTCATAGAGGTCGGAGCTGGCCAGAGCTCTCTCCGAAAGCCCGTAAGAAGAAAGTGAGGGATTTCGCGAATGTAGTGGGGCGTGGGCCCAGTCCCCTGCCACATGAAAGAGCGTCCCGGGGGCTCCGCAGAAGCGGCATTACGGGGAATATACGGTAGGGTGCAATATATGGCATTAGTGGAATGGGTAAAGCTATTTGTTTGGAGTGCACGGAGCTGCTCCTCTTTCGTTAGGTGTTTATGCGGTGCTTGATAGACGACGCGTTCTAGCTTGTAGTGTCGAGTTATTTCCCTTTTCGGCGCGGTGGTTTCAGCGGTTGCCGAGCGGTGACCTAACCCGTCATATCCAGGTGTTACAACCACCTGGGCAGAGAACGGGCCCTGATGGACCGAGCTAAGGCTGCTGCGAGAAGGCTACACGGTTCAGCATTCAATTATCTCAACAACGAAGCGACAAGGCGAGCGAGACGCATAACTGCAAGCTGCTGTCGGTGGCATCGGCGCAAGTGCACAAACTAGTAAAAGTGCAAGTCAGAGGCAAGGCTTGCCTCCTAGCATTTAGACGCCACTCCACTCACGGAAAATGAAGTTCACGAAACAACCTCGAAAAAAAAAAAAAGCGAGGAGGAATGAAATAGAAACAACTCGAAAGAAGCAAAGCAACAAGATGAACCAAAGGAACTAAAAAAAACAGCGTTTCCCGGTTAACCTCAGCTCTACCGCCGTCATCCGCTGATGCTGTCGGCAGTGAGCCGAACGTGTAACATGTAGGCCCGTGCCACCGAAGAGGAAGGGGACAGGGGAAATCCGAGAGCCGCGTCAGCGACGTGGGTTTCGGACCTAATTTCCTGACTCGATCAGCTTGCCATCCCCGCTTCCCCCGCGTCCTCCCCCGCCCTGTCCATACATCAACGTTCAAGGCCTGGTTTTTTCTTTCGCTTTCACCGGCGCTTGACTGCCTGACGTTGGGCTACTTTTTTCTTCTTCTTCTTTACTCCAGCAGCGCCGGTATCTTGATGTGCGCCTTTTTATTTTTACTTTTTACATAACAACGAGGAACGTAGGCTGACCTATGAAAGCGAGGCGGAAAATCACCGCTACTGCCGTCTCCGTACGGTGTCCTTCAAGAAACCTCGGAAGTGAAAAAAAAAAGTTAAAATAAAGAATTAGGGAGGGATGAAGAGTCAACGAGGCAAATTAGCGAGGAATCTTCTCATTTTATTTGCGCTATATCTGGCTTAGCCGAAAGAAAGAAAGAAAACGGGACGGAAAGGAATGGCCGGTCTTTAGCGGTCTCGGTCTGTTATTACGTACGGTGGCGTTCAGAAGCCGCGCTGGCGAGTCGGTTTACGGACGCACCACTTCCCAGAGGCTGATGGAGGCCAAATGGACAACGGGGGGAGTGTATACGGTCCACGGTCCAGGTCCACGGCCAAGAAATGTTTAAAGGTTGATGTGATTCGCACTTGCGCTCATTGAAGTACAAGCGTAAGCGTTAAATCGAAAATCATCGAGGTGTAAATTGTTTCGCAACCCTCTGGTGAATCTTGGTTGTCGTGGTTTAGCAAGGCTACGTTTGTGTTAGAGGTGGTTATGCATATACTAGTTCGCAAATACATTCGCACGGCGCACGATATGCTCCAGAGTGAGATATATACAGCTTTTTCATTCGCAATCGACAAAAAACGAGAAGTTAAACGACTCTAAAGGCGCGTAAGCAAATTGAGCGAACATTTTTTAGCCCAGAAAAGTGGGGATGTAGGTTAAACGACGCGAAATTACGTCACGAAGATTTTCATATTTCACGTGAAACGACGCTACATGCTCGTATTTAAGCCTAGTTTCTCCCGGTTCCTCCACGCGATCAGCTTTTGGTCCCGCTTCATCTAGGCCTGCACCAACTACGCTACAGGCTTACACTGCGCATACTGCAGTAAGCAGAAACCGCACCTTCTCCATACGTTTCAACGGATCTCCCATAGGTTCCTTCCAGCCCCGCCGTGGTGTGCCTCAGGGATCTGTCTTGGCCCCCTTGCTTTTTAACATGGCCATGATACCTCTTGCCTGGCGACTTGGTGCTGTTCCACACATCTATAGTATATCTATGCAGACGTCATCACGGTATGGTCTGTTCACCAGGACCTTCACGTCCAAAGTGTCCGCCTGCAACAAGCTCTAGATGAAACCAATTCTTGATGCAGGTATTTTGGCCTCACGCTTTCGCCTAACAAAACAGCCCTTCTCACCGTGGCCAGCGCATGGGGCCGTCGGCGGTTGGCAACCTCCCCGATCCGTCTTTCGGTTCAAGGCACGCCTATACCAACAGCATCTACCCTGCGGGTGTTGGGCTTGGATATTACGGCCACTGGTTCTGCAAAACCTTGGATTCGCTCTGCAAAGCATCAAGCTTCACAATCGCTGCATCTGTTCCGTCGCATGTCTCAAAAAGCCGGCGGTGCGGCCTCCAAGATGGCCCGCATGCTTGTCCGAGCCATTCTTCAGCCTCGCATAGTTTATCAAGCGCAATTCCACTTTCTTACAAAGTCAGACTGGGCACTACTCGAATCAATAAACAATTCGGCTATGCGAGCTATAACTGGTCTTCCAGCCCTCACCCCCGTCCCTATTCTGCAACAGGAAGCGCAGCTCAACACGTTTGATGAGCTATCAGCCTCGACAAGCCCGCCTCCAAAAACAAGCCCTTGACCCTGATTCCGCCGCTCTTGCAGCGTATACATGACTGGTTCACCAGCCCCACCACTATCAAACACCAATATACGGCCCCCATGGAAGTTCCACCAATTAACGGATACACGACCTGTTGCCCGTATTCATCCCCGGACAGTTGGTGCTCCGATTCCGCCTTCTATGGACATTGGTGGCCCTTCGTCTACGCTGATGTTTGTCGACGCCAGTGCTTCCGTTACCTTACTTCATACGGCTCTACTCTGCCCGACTGTGGCTCCCGATCCAATAACCTGCACTTACATAACAACGGAGAAGTGGCCATCAACGCAGGCAGAACTCCTTGCAGTGCGGGATGCCCTGCTACACACATTGTTGGTAATCAACCACGCTTCACCACAGTGTACAATTTACTGATTCGTCGGCAGCTGTTCGAGAGCTTCGTAAAACTCTCACGTCCAACGAACTTCTGCTAGAAATCCAGGACATAATGGACACTTATCCAGGTCGTGTGCGCGTGTCATGGCGCCAACGGAATAGCCACCCCGCAATGCAGGCTGCAGATTCCGGAACACACCCCGTGCGTGTGCAATATCCAGCTCCTCTTGCACCTTCGTCAAACGGTGTTCGCCTTGCCAGTGCAAAAGAACGTCTACGGCGCACCGCGCGCGCTCTCATACTCCCGCGCAGTACAGATCTCCCTGGCGGGTTGTCTCGCCAAGATGAGGTCCTGCTCAGACGTCTTCGCCTGGGAGTCGCCCTCACGCCAGCTGTGACGAGGTCCTGGCCTCCTCAATACCATGCCCCGTTCAACTCCACCTGCCCTTTTTGCCCCGCTCCAGTTGACCAGGCTACAGCAGAGCACCTGGTGTGGAGTTGCCCTGCTCTACGAAGCCTACGCGCTATGCACATCGCCACCTGCGGCCCGCGCCCCGGACGTCCGCCAGATTTCATGGCGTGGATACAAGGACCACATCATGGCCCCCTGCTCCGATTCCTTCGGGAATCCGGGGTGTATCTGTACATTTAATTTCCCTTATGCTGAATAGCAAACTTCCGCAATAAAAAAAAAATGCAGCGGATAGAAACGGAGCATCGCAGCGCCAGGAACGTTTCTGCAAGCAAGAAAGACGCGTCCTGCTCATTCATGCTGGCTCGGCACTCTGTCACACTGCTCGTTTTAATTTGCACGCAGTAGTGTTTTTCACAAGCGGCATAGGAGCGGCATAGGAGAAATAAAACGACGGCTGCCTGTGGTGACACAAGCGAAGCCACTCGGCAGAAGACAAAAGTTGTGTATCACGGTTTTCTGCAAGAATAGTCACCATAGTTTGTAGCCTGTTCTAATGCAAAAAACTGTAGATTGCAATACGTATGTGAAGTTCGCAGCAGTTGCGAACTTCGATGCTTCTAAATGTCCTCCCCCCCCCTCCCCCCCCTCCCCCCTTCTCCTCCCTCCCCCCTTCTCCTCCCTCTCTCCCTCCCTCCCTCCCTCTCTCTCTCTCTCTCTCTCTCTCTCTCTCTCTCTCTCTCTCTCTCTCTCCTCTCTCTCTCTCTCTCTCTCTCTCTCTCTCTCTCTCTCTCTCTCTCAGTACACTATTATGTTCTGCACATCTCGTCGCATGAGAGCGGTGCAGGCTTCATCTCTCAATTTTAGTCGCACTCCAGTAAGAGAGTATCATGCTTCCGCAGTCTTTAGGATCCTCCGTCGTTCTACAGTATTATCAGTGCAACGTCCACTTGGTGGGTGCCCCAACAATAGCACCTCTTGCTATCGAGGATTACCTCATTCATTTTTTACACAAACGGGTGTTACTTGCGTAGTACTCCAATATCCCTATTAATACCCAGCCCACTTTGCTCAGGGATATCCCTGATTCCCTGAGGAAACACTAAAGAAACGAAAAATAAAAATGAAAATATTGATTGATTGATTGATTGATTGATTGATTGATTGATTGATTGATTGATTGATTGATTGATTGATTGATTGATTGATTGATTGATTGATTGATTGATTGATTGATTGATTGATTGATTGATTGATTGATTGGCATTAATGAAAAAAGGCAAGATGCCCTGGTGTGGGGAAGGGGAGAAGGGGGAGGAAAAGGGGGAAAGAGCGTTTGGGTCATTGAAAAGTCACATTCAGTTCTTGTACACTGCAATCAAGTTCTTGAAAACACGCTGAAGAATCCTATTACTGTTGTAAAGTTTTTGCCCAGTCCTTTAATTGAAACAGACTGAGGGGCACTATAGCGGTTGTCCAGTTAGCGCACTTTCCCTTAACATTGATAAAAATAAATTCACGAAAAAAATGTGTATCTTATACATCACCCACACACGACGAAGAAAAATTGAGAAAGAGCCGAAAAAGCAAACTGAAACACAAATATTAAACTCGTGCAAAAGCACCGAGCGTGTAATGCCCTACATTCGCCTAAAAATGCATAAATGGCGCAGTTAACGTAATCGTTATAATAGCGAAAGTGGATACAAAGCCGCTTTTCCGCGAAATGCGGCACTAAGGGTTTCGCTTCAACATGCAACATGTTAATAGATATTAGGTCGTTCGCACTTACGCAGCAGTTCATCTGTACAGACAGCTTTCGTGGTAATTTTTTAGTTATCTGCTAGTCGAATTTGTGAAACGGACTGTGTTTTTTTTTTTTTCACTCGGAAAAATCGCAGTCTACCCCTCTCATCATTTCTGTCTCGGACGCTGTCCAGCGTCATTATGATGTGGAAGAGTATTGTGAACCTCTCCGCTGTGCTTTCAAACTTTGAGACTACGCTGAGCTGTAAAACTTTCATTTATCCGCTGTATGGTCACTAGTGTTTGAGGTCAGTGATGTTTACAAGCAGGTGCACTGTTTTACCGATACTTCTAGGAGTGATATGAACATCCCTCTTTGCAAGACCGGCCACCCTAATTTTATTCCTTATAGGCCCTGATACTACCGATGTCCCTATACCCTTACACTAATTGCAAAATTCTCTATAGATATAGGTCTTGCCCGAGCAGTATATATCTGCGAATCTGTTCCCTGCGCCAACCATAACCCACCCGTCCGGCTCACCAAACTCCTCGGGGGCGCACATCCAGACCTTTTGTCTTGAAGCCACCACAGAACCTCACTCCCTTCCTATTCCCCTTCTTCCCCCCAAACGAGCCTACAGCCTTCCCTATCAATAAAAGTGCTCATCTTCCCCCTAAATTTCTCCACTGATTCTCTCTAAAGAAGTTCGGAGTTCGCTTGAACCTAACGACAGATCACACAAAAAGGCGAGACGCTCTGGGGTCGACAGGCGGAAGGCGAGTTCAGTCGTTAGCGCGAAGTTTGTAAAATCTTTTACCGACGAGATGACCAGTGCTATATATACCCCTTGGAGGCTGCTCCACCAGCAGGCGGACTTCTGGAGGTACGTACGCTGTCGTTAAAAGGCATCTAACGAAAATGTTAGCTAGCTTCTCTTCAATGGAGAACATAATTACGTATGTTGCCCGTTGCGGTAGATATTTTCATGCAGGATATCTTTGAACTGCCTGACACAAAAGATCAAGGCCAGTCGTTTGCCTGAATCCCAATTTCAGTTTAATTGGTGTGTGTGCTTTAACTTCTCCGGAGTCTCTCTTTAATTTAAGCCTGACGATAAGTCAGCCGTTACTAACTATAGCCCAGTCTCTCTCTTTTTTGTTTTTTTGTCGCCGCAAAACTCTGAGTCAGCTCTACACCACATTACTGCTTCCAGCTGAAAAAAAAACGATATTACACCAAATCAGCACGACAAATCTTGCAAGCTTCATGTCACAGGCTTCGGCAGCAGTTAATGAAAGAAGCCAGATGGACGTCATTCCTTTCGACCTCATCAAGGCTTTTGACGTAGCGAGCCATCCATTGTTTCCATTGTTACTATGGGAGCTTACTGCACCTGGTGTAGACAGGACCCTTGTTGTTTTGACGTACAGCCAGGTATCTGCTAGAAAGGTCATTTTGCGTAGCTGTAAACAACCAGAAAAAGTGCTTACTCGGCAACCAGTGGCGTCCCTCAAGGTTCTGTGATGCGCCCTCTTATGTTTTCTGTTTTTGTCAACGACGTTTCCATCGTCACAGAAAATTCATTTCTTCTTCATGCTGACGACATACAACTATTTATGCAAATCAGCGATGTTAAGGACTGCAGTGCTTTCAAGAGCGACGTATATGACTTATCGGCCTGATGCAGCAAAAGCTTTGCAGTTTGAAACCCAGCTAAACTAATGGTATGATGCACAGCTCCAATAGCCTACTTTGTTTTCCTACATAACTGAAATCGTTTCGCTACAAAGTATTTATGAAATCAAGGAGGATGTTGGGGTGCTCTTCGATAGAGCCTCACTTTTTTACCTCTCATCAGGCTCATTTATTTACGTGCTCTGCAGTTCTACAAATGTGTGCAGGCTTTCGAAGGAATGTATTTCTCCTGGTCGATTTTAAAGCTATGTACGATAATATGCATCGCTCAACTGAAATATGCATCCGTTGCTGGGACGGTATGTGGTAATCTAGCAGTGAATTTGTGTAACGCGTGCAGAAAGAAGTTTCTATTGTTAAGCACCTCCAACACAGCCATAGTCTGTGCCCTTATTATCGCTTACCTGCACTCCCTTCTCTTGGTATGCAAGCGTTTGTTAGCAGACCTTACTTTCCTGCAAAAAATTGTTCACGGTAGCGCTTCTTGTGTGGACCTTCTCAGCCACCCAAAGCTTTGCTCCCACACAAGGCCACCAGACCATATCGCCCGTGACTGATCACCGCGCGAAATTCTAATTACTCTCTTATTCCCAGATCGCAGAATTCATATAACCACTTCTTCAAACGCTAGATGTCTTTTAAAATTCCTTCTCAATTTATTGCACTGAACTGAGAAGTGAGCGTCATACTTTTACCATGTATTCGATTGTGTTTTTTTTCTTTTATAATGCCGCCTTATTTATCTGTAGCCTGTTTAAGGCATTGCTAATTTTCGATACGGTGCCTGTGGATTTCAGTCTGCTCATTTATTTTTTGTATCAGCACCAACATTTTTTGCGGAGGTTTTGCTCTCGGTCTTCGGTTGCCTATAGGTCTGTTGCGTGCAGTTCATCTGCCTCTGAATACTAATCTGCTGAACCATTTTATGTAGTATTTTTTTTTTCAAACTGTAGTCTCGTCAGGGTGAGCTAGTACGAAAACATCGTCATTACTCAAGATAGAGGGAAAAATACTTCGTTGAAGCGTAAAGACTCTCATTAACCTGATTTCTGCAACTGCTGCACGTTTACAAAATACCTATATTTATTCTCATAAGTTATCCTTTCTACATCTTCTTTTGTTGTTCCGTTTATGCCGCATTTATGTTTATATGCACCACTTCGTTTGCGTTTGGCTTGGTATCTGCAGTGGCATTGAGCTGTTTCTTGTATTAATTTGTTTATTGTATGTTCCTTGCGTTTTGTAATCCATGCACCAACACTAAGGCTAGTTACACTGCATGCACACATAGATTTATTTATTTATTTATTTATTTATTTATTTATTTATTTATTTATTTATTTATTTATTTATTTATTTATTTATTTATTTATTTATTTATTTATAAGCAACATGTTGCTTCCCGTGATTTTACATTTTTCGAATTTTTCTGTTAAAAACTGACTTACCAAATCATTGTCGGGTTTAAAAAGCGTTGTTCGGGCTCGATTGCCACTACCCTCCACCCTCATTCACCTTATAAACTAATACAACCAAGCCTTCAACGCTTGCCGCTCCAACTCCCTTCTATCCATGCGTCAGGATATTCACCCCCGTGGCCCCCTCCGTTTAGCCATCGTCCCCACCATTATTCCAGACAATGATACACGATTAGTATACGCCTTGTTGTACAATTAAACAACGGCCAAAAATTTATTGAATGCTAATTTTCAACACAATAACAGCTTTTTTAAAGCCAATTCAAAAATACCGCGCTTCCGAACGAATGTATATAGGTCACAAGCGGTGGCTAGCGATCTCTTGATCCCTCTTTCCACAAAGGCACTACGGCAGAAATCACCACTGTTTTACCATTCTCTCCCGCTGGAAACGGGTATATTTCCCTGTCCGAAGAATGTAAATGTTCGCATTATCGAAACCTTAATTTCTCCTGTCTACTATACAAAATATTTTCGTCTTTTCGTGACTTTTGCGAGGTGATGGCGAAATTCACAAAATCGTCGGAGAAACTCGTGTGAAACCATTTGCGGCCATTTGAGGACAGCAAGGTTTATACAGACTCGGAAAAATGCTTAGATAATGATGATGATAATGAAAACAATAATCATGATGTATAATACATTTTTTGGTTAATGTTTGTTTTGCTGCGAGGTGGCCGAATTCACGAGTTTCTTTCTACGGGACTGCCCAAACTTTTTACTGACATCCCCTTTCTTCTGTCTTCACTGCAGTGTCACTCGGCTTTGTGTAGAGCACCCTTTAAAGGCAAACCTCCAGTGTCTCGATTATTGTCGAGTGTCAGGTCCAGTGTCGAGAATATTGCCCGGTGTCTTGAATATTCCATTGCATTGAATATTGTCGATCCTACATTTTTAGAACTTCCTGATAGATGGAACGCGTACAGCGGGATAAGTAAAATATTTGTGTAACTAAAAAATCCTGAAACAAACAGATGGAACCTGGGAAATAATATCGCTTTTCCCGTGTGTTCTTAAACAAGATAGCGATTTTTTTTTACTTCAGAGCAAAAACGCTGGAAAATTGCGATACCTGTGCAGAATGCCCGTCGCCTAAGATACAGCAGTGGGCTTGGTGTGCGCTCCCGCTAGTTGCAAAGTGGGCATCACTTTTGAAAGCGGATCTTTAGTGTCCTCACTACTGGCGTCTGTAACGCGAAAACGCCCTGCAGGAAAGCCAACTTTTTCTGACGATGATGATGAATGATCGCGGGTGTAGTGAAGGGAAAAAACTCTTCCCGTGGCTGCAATCTAATCTGGGTCCTTCGCGTTGTAAATCCGGCGTCTGTCTGGTTGCTTCATTTCGACGTGGTCGAAACGAACGCCAAGCGGCAGGTTCGGATTCGCCCCGCACACCCGAAACCCAAACGTTAGGCCTACGGAGTGCACACCCGAGAGTCGCTGTGGGTGTTCTAGAAAAGTGGTGTGTACCTCCAGAGTAACACATACTCGCAGTGTTGGATTGGCCAACCAAGGAATCCATCACGATAAAGCTCCGCGTTCAACCGCCATCGTCGTCGTTAGACGGAGGTGTGCATGATTTTTTGCCTTATTTTGATTCTTTTTTTTTTTGACACGTGAACTAAAACCACTCGTCTTTCATTTTCTCGTGCAATTCTACATCATTCGCACCATCGTGCACTACCGAATAATTTCGGCAATGACTTCACACTTGCCTTTATTGCGGGGAACTTTGATATTTTAGTCATTCACGTGATTAGCTGTGTTCCAGAATACTTAATGTCTTTCGGCATGTACGGAAAAGTACTCCTCAAGTTACTGAGAAGTTCGAACAATCTATGCCATCCGACTGCACTGTCAGTGATATATTTTGTGCAGCGCTTATACTCGACACTGTCAATGACGGCACCGAAACAGTTCATGCTAGTCCTGCAACAGCAACAAAAGGCGTCAGCAAATAAAGATTCATCCATCGTTGCGTGGCCTCTCTGGACACAAGCGCCGATGAGCGAGCGCAGCATATGGCTCCTGCACCAACGAGATAATACGCTTGTTATATATACATTTTTTTTTGTTTACTTGTCGAAGTTTCCCGTCTGGCGACTGGATTGCGCTGCGGTCATCGCGTACACAGGCGGGCGATTGGCACTTCATATGGAAGAGAGCTAAGCTGCATTTACTGCGTCGTGTCTACACCCAAAGCGTTCCTCCACATACGGTCACTAACCGTCCCTGGTTTAGCTAAGCCATCCCGACATTTGGTAAGTGTAACTATAACTTATAGCTCCGGCGTAACCCTGTAGCTGTAACCAAGTAGTTTGGGTCGCCAAGTCGTTACGACAGAGCTCCCAGTCGCCGCGATGTCATTTCAAGTTTCAGGCTAGTATGGAGTACATTAAAGCCGCACATGTACATTACTTATTCGTTTATTCTTCGGCACTTCAGAAGCAGCAAGTCGTGCAATTAACAGGGAGGGTTGACCTCTTTCGGTTGTTTAAAGCTTATTCTCTCTCTCTCTCTCTCTCTCTCTCTCTCTCTCTCTCTCTCTCTCTCTCTCTCTCTCTCTCTCTCTCTCTCTCTCTCTCTCTCTCTCTCTCTCTCTCTCTCTCTCTCTCTCTCTCTCTCTCTCTCTCTCTCTCTCTCTCTCTCTCTCTCTCTCTCTCGCTCTCGCTCTCGCTCTCTCTCTCTCTCTCTCTCTCTCTCTCTCTCTCTCTCTCCTCTCTCTCTCTCTCTCTCTATCATGCGCATATTTCATGTGTGCGTGCTAAACTCAGCGGAAATCCCGAATCACGGCCTCTTTCCGACTAAACTTACTGCTGAGCTTACAAGCATACTTCCCCCTCATGGCCGTATATGCGTGGCAGAGCCTCGCCTTTTCGGTATATGTACGTATCCATAATGAACACTAGGCGAATTCGATCCTTTTTAAATCTTCGCTCATCTCTTATTTTACTGGGTTAACATCGTAGTGATGTGCAGGGATGGCTGTGAGGGCTGCGTTCCGATGTAATTAGCCGTCTTTCGTAGTCATAAAAGAATTTAGCAGTGGCTTAGCTTGGCTGAGCCAGGATATACGTAGCGTGAGCTAATGTTCAGCTGGTTATTCTTGGCTTTCCTGGTTGTCTAGGATTAGCTGATTATCATGCTCACTCCTGATACAATGACACACACACGGTATACGCATTGTGTGACATGCATATTCATTGTGTGACATGCATATTTATCAAGCGGCTCCGGCGCAGCGTCACCAATCGCCCCAGAGCTAAGCTGGTTCCACAGGCGCATGCCGGTGTCGCTGCGACACACGAGCCATCGGTTGCACACCCGGCCACCCCTCGCATGATCACCAAGTGGCCCGGCCCCCACGTGCGGACCGGAGGTCGGCGAAGACGCTGGGAGCTTGGGGTGTGAGAGACGCCGGGCAGCGAGCAACGTTCTGTGCGCCGTGTGACGTCCCTGCTCCTCGCGCATGCGCAGCACGGCTCTCCAGGAGCCACGCAAAACTGCTCAACCTTACGCTACAAAATTGTCGCTACTAGTTGTCGGGTGGCCCGCGTCTTTGCAGGAGATCGGCCAGGAAGCTCGAAATGGTTGGCGTATACCACCACAGCGTGTCAATTAAATATTAAATGGCGCTGTCGTCCTTACCAGTTCAATAGGCAACGAACAAACAGGCAACAAAATCATCGTCGCCTCTGTTCCTCGAACACACGTGAATGATTCATGGGCGGCTGTGATACCATTGGTGAAAGAAACTGCGCTGACGAGAATTCGCTGTGCCTCTATATATTCGTGCCTCAATTTTTATGCTCAGTCACAGTATTCCTCCCTTGGTACGGGGCTAGACACTGTTCTCCATTATGAAAACGAAGTTTAGATAGATCGGCCGCGAAGTATTGAGTGCACCATCCTCCAACTTGCAGTTTCTCTGATTGGCTTGAACCCATTCGGCGTAGTGACTCTAAAATCAACACCGAGAATGCGGAACTTGCAGCAACATCGCATGAGCGTTAATGTGAAATCCGGTTCAGTCGGATCGCCCACACTTTCCCGTCGGGAAAACTACCAAAAGAGGGAAGAAGACGCATCCGAAAATGGCTGAGGAATCCGCTGCAGAAATGTGCATGGGGCCAATAAAAGCGACGCATTCTGTGTTCCGCGGGTCCCCATCATAATCATAAACAAAACGCTCGAAATAGCAAAGCCCGCTTTTTAGGTCAAGTGAAAAAAAAAATAACTGGTTCATGGTGAACTGGCCAGACGGGAAATCCGTGGCCGCGAAATGGGAGTCGATGATGAAGTGGCGCACGCACGCTGGCGCAGGTTATGGAGTCATTTTGTAGGAACGTAATGCGTACGGTGAGCGCGTGCAAAGCGGGCGTACGTCTTCGGTGCCTGGAAGACGCCGTGTGGGATTACGATGCGGCCAGCAGTCTTAGATATCCGCTCAACGTGCTGCGCGCCGCAAGGCATGGTTCTCCCTAAGAGGCAATTTCGGCCAGATGCCCTGCCTCATTTGTTTTGGGTTTTCTTCGGTCGCCTGCGTTCCCTGAAAGACGATACGCGCGTCGCTGGGATACGATATAGCGTCACTTATGCTACCGCGCTATGCCTCGAGGCCGGGTAAAGGCCGCTCATATATAGCCGCGCGGGATGAGATCGGCGTGCCTGCGTTCAGAAATATTTTTTGCAATCAGTGTACATGCCCCCACCTTGAAATATAGCGTCACGGGGGCGCCTACCATCAGAAAATTAATATAACGGTGTTTCAATCCTAGAGCAGGGTTACTTACCTACTGGGATGCACATACTCGCAGAGATGTCCGGCAAAACTTTTTAAAATGGCTAATATCAACCAACTCATTTCAGCAGTCAGCAAGTTCAGAGAATCAGTCAAAATAGGATTTACAAATTAGGCCTCTTGAATTTCCAGTGATAAAGCCAAAGGTCGACTAGTAGCGCTTTCGCACAAAAACGTCCACAAAGCATGGCGCGAACGTAATGCGAGTAAGGCCGGGTTCAGGCTGTAGTCGCAACTGTCGTAATATCTTTAAATAATGACGTCATTTGACATCTCAGCCAACCGAACTGCGTGAAACTCCGTTTTTTTTTTTTTTTTTTTTTTACGTCCGTAGCACACGATATGGCTGTAACGTCGGTAGTCTGAACATAGCATTAAGCACTGGCGTCGCACCGCAAGTTTCTCCTCCCCCTGAACAAACGGTCATTATTTTTTGTAAGTGGTCGTTATAATTATCGCTAAGCGTCATATAACACCCAACGCCGCAGACTCTCTCATTCACTGGAAACTATTTTGCAACCTTCACCGCAGTGCCAGCATGCTTGACGTGAAGCCCTCTTTGATGGTGTGCCTCGTGATCGTTGCACGGGCACGTTAAACAGCCGGCGCCTTCTCTGAAACAGCCAGCAGGGCTCGTATCCGAAAATCCCCCCTCTAGGATTGAATTCCCTTCACAGTTCCAACCGCATGCTAGCGCATACTACTTTCGCTTGAATGGAGCTTTCTTATCGATATAATATTTGTTCTGTGCGGTTAGAGCTGCTTCATATTCTCAGCGCATTTTTCTGACCCTTTTCGCCTTGTCGCTGTACGCCGCCTCCTCTTACTTAATGTGAACTGTAGGATCGCATGGCTACAGAGTAGCTAGAAAAGAACGGGCCCGAAAAGAAAGTGGCCCAACGAAACAGTGTTTGTTATGCGTGCATTACTATTCTGTCACATTTGCAGGAACAACATTTGCGCATGTCGTCTGATACGTCACTAAATATATATGAAATGAAGGGAAACACATCATAAGATAAAACAATACATGAACCCTCGTCTAACCATGTGTGATGTGCTACGATTTTTCTGATTATCCACTTTCACGGAGTAGAATATATCCTCTTTTTTTTCCTGCAACGTTCAAGAGAGAAACCAGCGGGACAATTTCTAGAGGGATTGAAACTTGAGAAGGTGTGGAGAACAAATCGCACACCGAGCGCTTCCGCTCGCATTCAGGCGATCAGAGCAACTACAGATTGCGTTGTCACGAGCACTCATTCATCATGCTCCATTATTTCATTCTTGCGCGCCAGGAGCGTGTGTGTGATTTATTACGCGGTCTCGTGCATAAGTATTTCGTGCTCGTCGAGGAATTTTTCCCCAGCTTATTCGCCTGCCCGTTGGGAATACCATTCTTGCTTTTTTCGTCGTGCGCTTCCAACCGTTTCCGTTTCTCCAACGCGACCTTACAAAAATAACAACGACAAACCATTGCCGTGATTTTTTACGGTACATTATACCGTTTGTTTGTGCCCACGAATCCGCACGAGTATCGGAGGTTCATCAATCATTCGCTAAGATCGGTGCCGCTGTCGTAACGCGACGTATGCGAGAGTTCCGTCAAGGCACTTTCTTCCAAAGCAATCTGTAACATTCGATGCTGTGTGGGCGCCATTTGTTCAGCGCTAGCATATTTCAGTGGGAGGAGAGACGATCCGTGACAATAGAACTTCCTGCGTAGCGCTGGGGCAACATGTTGGCAGTACAATGCTGGAAGCCCCTAGCAGGCGTTTAATGTGGGAGAGGCCTTCGTCCTGCAGTGGATACAAACACGACGATTATAAGCACGCTAAAATGT
This sequence comes from Haemaphysalis longicornis, assembly GCF_048455015.1. Taxonomy (NCBI): domain Eukaryota; kingdom Metazoa; phylum Arthropoda; class Arachnida; order Ixodida; family Ixodidae; genus Haemaphysalis; species Haemaphysalis longicornis. The sequence continues at coordinate 178,622,830 of NW_027526295.1, forward strand.
GCGTTTGAAAATCAGACCGAAAAGGAGGACGCTCGAAAGCATCAGAGAGCAAAGCGGGAACGACGACTCAGTAGCCAGAAGCGACCGATGAGGGTGATCGCATGGTTTGTAGTTCAGCGGCTTGCTGGTTTACGCATGGTAAGCCTCCTCCCTTAAAGGGACCCTGCAACACTTTCGATAAGCGCTTTCACTCTTTCCTTCGCGTCTGGAACCATTGCGAGAGCTATAGTTATCGCCAGCACGGAGCGGCACTGCGTGATTTGCTCGTCGCACCAGATTCCACTTCCATTTGTGCTTTGTTTTTGTGGCTTTTTTTTTATTTGCTCTCGAAAAGCATTCATTGCTGCAACTGAAGGAAAACCGGCCAACATCGGCTACATGGCCTCAGTGACGTAATTCGAGCCGTCGAAGAACGGCAAGACCGGGAAATATAGAAAAATCTTTTGAGCGAGTTTGCAAGTTATCTGATGGGCACGGAGCAGTAATTTTTGACTGAGGTACTTTGCGACCCCCTAACCCAAGTACTGGGTGTGTTGGGTGACTACGTTCTGCAAACATTTAAGATTTCAAAAAGTTGAAAAAAGTGTTGCAGGGTTCCTTTAATCAAACGTCGTCCTCCAACATCATTTGTTTCTTCGGAATGTCAAAACCAAACCCCAAAAAACACCCGATTTTGAATGCGCATGTAAGCGCGGGACATTTTCAAACCGTGCATCAGAACGTATACCTTAAACTGTCGAAAAAATTGTCGTGCAATATCTCTAGCGTTCTATATTGAAGTCCCCTGATTTGATCCCTCTCAAGCATGCAGGATATCAAATTTCCCAGATAGTTTACATTCCCGTGAAAAGGGATCAGTCTTGGAGGGGTTTTTTTTTTTCTTCATAAAAAGAGTAAGCGCTTTTATTGGATGATTGCGTTCAATATGCGAGAAATTTTGCACGCGCGAAAAGTGACGCCCAGGACTCGCACGCGGGAGGTTATCACGTAGCAAAAAAAAAAAAAAAAAAAACGACAAACCCACACGGAAGTAATCTGTATGCTCCCGTTTATCGTAGCTTCGCTTGTTTGTTCGCATACCGCTTATGCGAAACGATCAGTTCGTCAGAAACGGCACAAACGAGGCGCCATGTGGAGGGTTAGAGAAGAAGGCGTAACAAGGGCGTTCAGCTTCGAAATTTATAGCACACCAAACCTGATCCCATATGAAAGAAATTTAGCTCAAAATGGCGGGAATGTGGGCGAGTCGGCACTGACGCGTGGTGGAATAGCTACCCAGGCAGCACAGGACTGTTCGGCCTAAAACAGGCCGGTGTACTTTGGCCGGTGATTTTCTGTCCGGCCGTTTTCCGGCAGCCATGTTCGGCCCATGTCCAAATGTGGGCCTTTTGGCCGTATACGGCCGTACTCCCATGGCTGTCCAACGGCCAGTGTCCGTCGGCCAGTCGACCGGCTTACGGTCATACGGCCAGATTCCAGCCGCAGGGCTCCGGCCATTCCAAAGCCACCCGTGTACGGCCGAAGTACGTCCGCCGGAGGACAGCCGAGATGCGGTCGTCGGACTCCAGCCGGACTACAGCTACCGGAAATACGGCCGTGCTACGGGCATTGGAGTTCAGCCACAGTACGTTAGCTGTACTGAGGCCGGTCACTGCATGTCGCGCAAGCAGATGACTCATTCGCGCAGTGCAGAAGCAGCACAAACCCAGCATATTGGGTCCAATGCAGCCACATCAAAGTGAGTTCGCGCGCAAGCACCAGCCGTCAAGCTTTCAGCGCAGCTTTGCTTAATTACCAGCCTCAGTTGACAGCAAAATTCATTTATTAAACAGTGCTCACAAATTGTCGGTCCTTTAATTGCTGTGCCTCTTTTACTGCCGAACACAGAAAATATTCAGTTCTTTGTAGAGCTTGAATAGATGTATTGTCGAGATCCTGATATCCTCTGTGGGGCGGCTTACCTGTAATAAACGGGGAAAGAGAAGTGGGGGGGGGGGGGCGGCGGAGGGCGCATACTTTAGTGGGTTGAATTTCAGAGAGATAAATTGCGCCGCTTTTAGCCAATTTCTTTTAGGGCAATATTCCGGAACACTTTCATGATATGACTACATAAACTATTTTTATAACAGTTGCTTGACCAATTTTGATCTATATAAAACCGGCGTGAATGCCTTTACGAAGCGTTTTGGTTCTCAACAAAACACTCAGGAGCATTTAATATAACTCCTTCACAAAAAAGTATGTCCAGTTTTTTGCCCATTTTTCTTGCAAAGACATTTTCTACTCGATCAACTTTTCTGATAATCTTGCGCAGGGCTGATCCTAAGAAGGAGCGAACAGGTACTTTCATAAAACAATGAGTGTACGTCCACACCACTCAATAGTCCAAAAGAACTTAATTTTCTTCTAATGTCATACTACGTTCAAAAAATTCTAGACGCGTCGCGAATGACGCCCTGCTTCAGGTGGCTGCAGTTGTATCCCTTTGTGTTCACGCAAGGAAAGGCGTAAAATTAGAGTTACATAATTTGTTTCAAACCAATAACATAGCAATGGTAGCATGTATACAGGAAACCTTGCATACTGCAACGAATAGGGCAATAAATATTTTATTGGTCAAGGTTGAATGCGTAGGGTTCTCAACCCGTCGGAGGCAAACTTGCACCTCTGGAAGTTTATTTATTTATTTATTTATTTATTTATTTATTTATTTATTTATTTATTTATTTATTTATTTATTGTGTTTTTATTTGTTTGTTTGTTTATTTATTTATTTTTATTCATTTATTTATTCATTGTTTTATTTATTTATTTATTTATTTATTTATTTATTTATTTATTTATTTATTTATTTATTTATTTATTTATTTATTTATTTGTTTGTTTATTTGATGCCTGCTTTCCTTTGCATGCATTACAGAAGGGAGATACATAACACTAAGCAATAAATATGAGACAAAATAACAAAATAATTCTACAAAGCGCGCTGAAAATCGTCAATATAAACAGTTAATGCAATCATACGTCGAAGATAATTACACTGCAGCATTGATGTAAAATAAAAGGAATCGCGCAAGGCGTCACCTTTAAACAAAAGTTAATAATTTGCTTTAGGCTAGCGGTCCCACTTTGAGATATGTAGAATGGCGCTTGGACATACTTCTCCCCTTCTACAACAGTTTTCGAATAATAGATATTATGAAAAAAGTTAAACCTGTGGTTTCGTCTGTGATCTTTCACGTCCTGCCATTTCAGTTTACTTTTACTTTCTCTCATGCTAAGTTGAGCGTGCCAATTACCTAATACGAATTGCACTGACATATTCTGTATGTTTTCGAGCGTATCAACGAGCTCTTTGGTGTAGGGATCCACGAAAACACATGCGTACTCCAAGATTGAGCGCACATGAGTGAAATACGGTTGTTCTTTTCAGTTAGATGAAGGTTCACTGAAATTTCGTCTCAGAAAGCCAAAAACATATGCAGCCGTAACTTTTATGGTGTGAACCTGCCTATTTAACCTCTAACCACTCCCTAAATAAACTCCTAGGTATTTATATTCCTCGGCCGTTGTCACAGCAGCATAATTTACGGTATACGTATCCAATTGGAATGAAGGTTTTCTTGTAAAGGTGCCGTTAACACACTGTTTAACATCCAAAAACTTTTCTGAATCAGCACACCAGGATGTTATTAAATGCGAATAAAGCTGCAGGTATACGGAATCACGTTCATTCGCTATAGTCCGGTTAACTACACAGTACTTTTGAACAAAGCTATAGGGCCAATAGTAATAACAATGCAAAAACCGATTCATTCAGTTCATAGGATGAAATGTACTACGCAGAAGGTGATATGCAACACCATCATTTGCTTTTCTGCAGTCCAAGAATATACAGTCAACCACTTTAAGCTTATCTATTGCAAGAGCCAAATCGTGCGTGAACTCAACAATCTGCGTTGAGCAAGAAAATCCTGACAAAATCCGTGTTTGCTAGGATGCTGGCGATTATGTTTAACCAAATGAGTCATATCCCAACAGTAGCTAAGCTCACCTTCAAACATCGGAACTAAATTAACAGCTAGGCTTCGTCAAAGACAAGGCTCTGTTGTTATCGCAAACTTAAAATAATTTTTTTTCTAAATAGGCAGTCGTAAAATCCCCTGAAGTAACATAGTGCAGGGCATGAAGTTGATCCTACCAATGCACGAGCGAGTCTCTTCTACGTTTATCACCAACAACATAGTGCAACATTGCTTGTCGCAGTTTAATTGTAAGCAGAATAACTTGCGCTTTTGCTCGCACTTGCCTTTCTTTGGTGGGGAGTCCTTGACATGGTGGCGGTTTAGCTCCTGCGTGGTTGCCGCTTGCTCGACGCCCTTGAAGGCCAGTTATTTTGGTCAACCATCCCCATCTCGGATCGGACATCTCTGGTGGATCGATGTCTCCAATGCTCTCCATTTCTTGAGCGGGCGAATAGCCTCGAGATGATGCTTCGACGAAGCCGGAGGCAGAAGCGTGGTAGCGGCGATGACTGGCGAGGCTTAGCTCACCCGTCGGTGTGGCACAGTCTTCTTGTGGCAATAAATGACATTTCGATGGCCTAAAAGGTTCCCTGCTAATGCCCAGTGAGTCCTTGTACCTTGCCCGTTCACCGAGAACACTCATTACTGTTTAACAAACGATGTTCGTTCATTTAAAACGTAGAAACACGGAGCGGATAAAAAACGCGTCCCCGTCGTTCGGCTCCCTAACGGCTCTTTGTCCCCCCAGAAAAAAACCGGTCGGTCTCCTTCCAAACACGTCTGTGCATGAATTCTCGGCGCCCAGGCGCGAGCCGTTGTTCGGCTGGATGCCGTTTGCCGAAAAAAGGACGTATAACCAGATACCTTACGTAGGCCGGTCTCCTCTTGAACATCGGTTGCCAAATATTCTGTTGCCATTCGCTGGCCGTAATTCGGCCGAAGACAGCTAACCGAATGCAAAACGTATATTCTGGGGCCGTACGTCCGCCGGACGCGCGGTTCACCGTTGAAACAACGAATGCACGGCAGCCGCGCTCCGGCCGGTCTCCTTTCGAACACCAACTGCCGCAAGAATACGCATATTCTGTGGCCGGTCGCTTGCCGTGCTTCGGCCGATTACCGCTTCCCGAAGAAAAAACGGATGCCCTAAGGCCGTACTTCGGCCGTTCTCTTTCTCAACATCGGCATCCGTAAGAGAACTGAATATCTGGCAGCCGGTTAGCTGCCGTTGTGCGTCCGGACACGGGCGGACGGAAAAATGCCGAAGCGCTGGTTGCCGAATGTTGGCCGTTCAACGCATGATCAGTGGCTGCCAGAACCTGGATGCTGGCCGGACATGCCAGAAAGCGGCCATAGACGGGCCGGTCTTGGGGCACACTTTCTGCGCCGCCTGGGTAGTGCAAAAACAAAAAAAGACAGTTTGAAAACGGAGGCTGCAGTCAACACTAAAGCTCGTGTCATCTGCTTCATTCTTCGGTTCCGTTTTTTACGCGAGCTTAATTATCCCAGGGCCATTTTTTTTTCTTTCCTTTATGCGCAGAGATGAAGGAAGGGCTCCAAGCGCGACAGAACGTGATGAATGATGCTGCTCTACACGGCTAAGCTGGATGAGCTCTGGCCATTAGTTTCGTTTTTTTTAATCAAATAAACCAATGGTTGGCATTTAGAAAAAAAAGGGAGGGAACAGTATATTTAAAGGAAATGAAGCAGGAGCAGCTGCTGTCCCACAAATACGGGATCACGCACAGTTTCCGGGGAAAGTTCACGGGTGAGGATGTTCGTGCAGAGAAAGATGAAAGGAAGAAAAAAGCGATGGTAGTCTTCTATTGAATAAATGGAATGAGCGCAGAACCAGCGCGGTAACACAATGAATTCGGCACCTCAACCCTTCGAAGGCACGCGTTAATAAAGAAAAAAAGCCGGGAAAAAAGTGGGGTCCGGTACAGTACACGCTAGTGGACCGGCGCGACAGCGCGTACGTAGGAGAGCAGCAACCAGTCGTTCGCGTGCGCAGGTGCACCCATTTCCCACCAGGCGCCGCTCCGAGGCCGGTTCCACGGAACACAAAAAATCAAAGCAGGACATTTGGTTAGCCCTTTAAAGGGTGCTCCACAACAAGCACAGTCATGCTGCGGTAAAGTTTGAAGGTGCGCAACCGGGTTACCAGTGAACAGAAGTGTCAGCTCCATAAAATAAAACGCGTGAATCCCCCAAATGGCGAGTGCAGTGATGACGGCGCCTCCATCCCCACTTTTTCCGTTTCCCTGTTGTTGCTGTTTTTAATATGATAGGCTGTTTTTAAAATCATCGCTAAGATATTGGTCTGTATGCCTTTCTGTTTACCACCCGAATCAGCCCGTTGTGTTGAGCCTGTTCAATAGTGGCTTATCGACGGACTGGTAATGGACCTCTCCCTGCAGTAAATACTGCAACGTCACGAAGCGCGTGACGTCACGAAGCCCGTGCGCGAAGGGTTGCGCCTACTGGCGGCCGCGAAATGTGGCGGTGGTTGGCAATGCCTGCGCCGACGGCCCGGCCCGGCCACGCGGCGCCCGCATGGAACGAGGTACCGTTGGTTCGGGCTATCGCTGGCCGCCTACATTACAGGTGGGGGTCTAGCTAGCCTAGTAGCGGCCGTCGCACCCCCATGTGGCTTTCCGAAACTACAACCGCCGCACCACAACTGTGGGCCGTACGGCCCACTGACGCCTGGGGTATTTAATGTAATCGGATAATCAGTGCGCGAACGGAATAGCCCAAAAGGGGTCATTCTGAAGGTTGGTCGTCTTGCAACGTGTTCCAAAAATGTTTTTGAAATGTTAGGTGAAGGCGGCTAAATACCAAGGGAAGCTCATTCATTTTTATTTTCGAAGTCCGCTTACGCCGAGCTCTGCCTGTTTTTGGTCTCCTTGCGTCGCCCCGAGACAGCGGCGTGCGCACATTCATATCTATGGGGGAAAAGGAAAGGATGAAAGAATAAAATAGTAAAAAAACATCAACAAAACAAAAATATAAAACACCAAAGCCAGAAATTATGCAAATAAAAAATATCGGAATGATGTCGGGCTCTACATATAAGTTACCGATTGCTCTGTTCATTTTTTCCCAGCGAAATTGCAAAAGGGTTGATCGTCATGGTGAGAGTACACGTAAAAATAGCATATGGTCAGTGCGTATAGGTTGCGACACAAGAGGAATTATAGGTAGTCATTATTTTATGATAGTCGAAGTTAGTAGTCCTGTCTCTCCGTCACCGCACACCCCACCCCTGATCGAAAAATTCGGAGGGGGGAGTGAGCCGTACACAAACTGCACAAACAGACCAGAGTAGTCGTCTGGGAAGACGTTTCACTTGGAAGTATTACAATATTCGGTACGACGTGCGTGATACGCAGCGAAACGCAAATGTCATATCAGTTTCGTTTTTAAGCTGTAGCTCTTGTTACGCAGATTCCCTCGCTCTAAGCCGGATTTATACCGCCGTTGGGTGGCAAACTTATACCCTAGTTACACGGCGAAAGTAACCACAGTTAAGTTTAACCGTGGTTACTAAACTTTAACCGCGGTTATCGCAAACTGCGGTTTTGGATGTTACACGCGAAATTGCAAGTTTGGTGACCGCAGTCACTTGATTATGAGCGCAACAAATATAAATGCACACTTTTAACTTCACGATAAAAAACAAGAGAGAAGCAGTGTAGACAAAAAGAAATATCGTTAAAGCATTCGCTTCTGACACAAACGCAACGCACTCGTGCGCGGCGAGAAGAGGGGCTTCCCCAAGAGCTCGCAACCGGCTTGGTGTTTGGAACTTTCAGCTTAGCATCGCGGTAGATATTTGACCACCGCTATCTCCACAACTGCGAATTACAATCCATAGCACAATTTTTCGCCGCACTAACATCCATTTTCTCGCATGCGGAAGTTCTTTACCGCAATCAGATTGATTTCGAAGAGCGGCGATGCGATAAGCTGTTGCTGCCGTGGCCTGGGCCGGTTCGGGCCGCAAGCAGTGTCGTGCGAGCAGGCGCGCCGGCGTGTTTACAGGCACGGCCGACGCGCGCGCCGATCGTTTCAGAGTGCTTAAAACGCTTCAAGATTGCCTGCTATATCCATTTTTGGCGGACGACGCGCGGAATTTACAAATTTAGCACAGCTTTTGTCGTAGTTGATCGGGCGGATCGGGAAACGAGCCGCTGCTGACGGGCAGTAGCGCTGATTGCGAGAGCGATGCAAAGAACGCAAGCGCGTCTCGGGGACAGCTTTGGGGCGCCCGCTATTTGAGAACCTTCGTCTCTTCCGAACGCCAGGTGATTTTTTTTTTCGCCTCCGCTGATGCGCCGCCACTTGCGTCCGAACTGAATTATGCGATTTTGAGCACTGCGGCTGCGGAAACTGCGGTTAGCGTGACCGAACTGGCCAAGCTCAGTTTGCGTTAACCATGGTTAGCGACGTAACCACAGTTTCGTCTGTGGTGTAACGCAGCAAACTGCGGTTTTGTCTAACCGCGCTTTTCCTTAATCGTTGTTAACTGTGCCCGTGTAACTAGCTCTCCATCCCCAGGCAGCAGGCTTGGCAGTGACCAGTTTACTGACAACTGTTTTGACAGAACGAGCGCACGAACTCGGCTACAGCCTGACGCCGTGCCCACGTTGTTTTCTTTCTAGCATAAATCCCTAGCATAAGTTTCTAGCATAAATCCCGTTAGAGCTGCGTCGTCTCCTCTCAAACCAAGACCCAAGTGACATTTTCGTTCTCCTTTGCAATTAAATTCTGCTTCATATTAACGTCCCATATTTCGGTATAGCATAAGTTGCGATCTGAACGCGATGTGTATAACCAAAATGCAATAAAGTGAGAACAAAATGCCAAAATGCGCCAATGGGGACGCTTATGAGTGGGTGAGAAGCGTAGCAGACGCCTGACTTCCGGGACGAGCCGTTGAACTTCCGGTGGCCGTGCGCGCGCCCGGCCGCGACAGCGGCGAAGCGCCATCCAGCAACTCACGGCCGGGCTGGAGGAGCGGCGGGCGCGCACTTTCATACGGCCTGCGCTTCGGGTATAGTTCCCACCTTTGACCGCCGCTAGTTCGTGTCGCTGCGGACCAACCCTCGCTAAAGCCCTCGCCGGTTGACCTACAGCACGCGCGGGGTAGGTAGAGCGGCGGCGCGCGTGCACTTGCCACTGCTCTAGCCCTGCCGTGGCTACACGCGATACCTGTCCGTGTAAATTTACATGTGCGTCATTAAAATAGGCGACTCCTCCCCCTTCTGAATTTTCGGTCTAATAGGGTCAAACAGCCTAACATTATCACTCGGAAGCGGCTAATCAAAAAATTGAAAGAAACATTTTAACTCGGGGCACATGAAGAAAAATGTGCGAGGCCTTCATATCTTATCAGCGACTGTATTATATGAAAATGGTGAGACAGGCAAATAAACACGGCACTTTCCGTGACTGAAATATCATTTCTTATTTTTCCTTTCGGATGATGTCTTGGTTTGCACACGCACAGGGTACGACCAGTGACGCGAATGATTTCCCGTCGAGGGAGATAGGGTTATCGCTTAGCTAAACGTGATTCTGCTATTCACGCTCCGGTCGGGCTGAGCGGCCCGCCGGCAGCGAAGCGCACTGTCAAAAACACACAGCTGCTCTGCGAGAGGCGATGCGTCGACTAACAGAAAGGCGGGTTGGAAGGGCAGAGGGTTGGTTCGAAGCGCCCCCACTGTAAAGAATCTGCTGTATTGGTTCCTTCTTGGTTGCGCAGGCCGTATGAAAGTGCGCGCTCGCCGCTGCTCCAGTCCGGCCGTGAGCAACTAAGTGGAGATCAGTGGCGCAGCCACGGCGCGGGAGGCGGAGCGCGCGCGGGTCACGTGGGGTGTGACGTCGCTGCGCCGTTGCTACAGACGCTCCTCTCCGCTCCTCGCGCCGTTGCTAGGGGAGAGGAGGAGGAGCAATGCGGACGGCGGATTCAGGGTCGCTTATAAAGTGCATCGCACTTAAAACCCAAATTTTCTTACAGCCCTTGGGCTCCTCTGAGCACGGAGTGGTCTCTCAAGATTAGTGTAGACTGGGGTCCACCCCTGTCGTGAAAATGCTCTTATAAGATATGATCTACCTTAGCCTGCAGCCTCCGCTTATTGAAGGGAACGCCTGTGTGGCCTTCATGGACACATCATTTTTTACAAACTGTGCTACTCTTGCCTTCCCTCCTTCCCCGTCTCCTATTTTGGCCGCATGGCCTTCCCTTCATTAATAAAGTACTACAACAACAATCTCTGTTCGTTCTGGGCTCGATTCCTGGCGGTACCAGTAACTTCGTTTATTTGTTCGCGGGTGTTTTCTGTTGACACCAACGGTCGCGACAGAACCCTTGGGGGGTAGAGGCAAAAGGCTTCGCTTTTAAAAAATGCGCGCCAATCCACCCCGTGAAGGTGGTTGGAAAGCGAAGCTGTACACGACACCCACGACGATTACCCATGCGACATCAATTCAAACACGTGGCTGTACAAAGAATGAAGCCAGAGACATGTGAAATGCACTTAACCACACTCTTTATTACTTCAAAGGGATATCCTTTGCTAAAGTTAAATCAATGCATTATTCATGAACGGTGGTTGGATGAGTTGTATTGGTGAAGCACATGAGTGTAAACTATCTTTATAAAATTAAAGGAAGCTCAAACCCGGTGTTAGACGAGATTGGCGGGAGAGACGAAGGAGAAGTGCGATGCAATGCGTTGGTGTGAGCTTCCTTTAGTTTTTACAACTTCTAGCGCGTGCGCTCGGCGCGCAAACGGCCGCTACACGTGCCGTCGGTGGAGCGCACAGTGGCGCGAGAGGTCGCGGGACGCTATCACGTGGCACTCAGCTAGAACGGAGGGGGTAAACCCGCAGATGCGCTCGGTGAGTGCACCGTCCCCCTCCCCCATCTCCGCGTCAGCTCGGTGTGGACTTCCTTCTAGCGCATGCGCACGGCGCGCACACGGCCGCTAAACGTGCCGCCGATGGACCGATGAAAGAGAGAGGCAGGTAGGAAGAGATTGTGGAGGGGAAATGATAAAGAGAGTGGGATAGGGATACAGCAGGACCGGAAGAAGTGAAGCGGAAAGGCGCGGAGGACGAGGGGGCGAAGTGGAGGAGAGCAGCGACAGCGGGGACGGGTTAGCATGGTAAACAGATTATGGGGAGATGGGGAGTGGAGAAGGGAGAGGAGGGGCAACAAGCGATTGTGATGAGAATGAAAGGAAGATGAGGATCGAGATAAAAGAATAGGATAGGCGAGATATCGGGTGGGGGTGGGCGGGAGGGCGAATAAGAGAGGCTCAGGGGGAGAGAAGGAAGAGCTGCAGAGGGGGCAAGCATCGATGGTCACTATAGGGCGGATCACAGGGAAGGCAATTAGGATGTGCAGGATTGAAAGAGCGCAGGGTTTTGATAGCAGAAGAGAAGGCAAGAGGACAGAGCAGCAGTGAGTGGATGGAGGATCGCATGGGGAAGGGTAATGAGCGTGAGTAGTAGATGGAGAAGGGGGCGCTTGGCAGCAGGCACAGCACAAACACTGTCGTTCTGCACTTGCAGCGAAGCGAGCATATATGTGGTCGGCCTTTTTCTTTTCCGTGTTTGTTTCTTCCTCAGCCAACGGGGCCGTATTATGGTAGTGACGGTTATTCCCGACCACTCTGCAGCTGGGTCGAAATAAGGGGCCAGGGTTAGGTATTAGAGCACGACGCCGCCTTCCGCCGTTGCATCCAAAGCTGGGGTCTAAATCTACTGCCTGTTAGAATGGGGTAGAAGCACAAAGTACTTTAGGCACTTGTTTCTGGTTGCTGTTCTGGTGAACGGGGCCCTGGGCTTATGTGAGAGCTAGGCTTCCACTTTCGCGTGCAATCCCTTTGCTTGGTCTGGAGCACGCCTACTTAGGCGTCAGAGTTCAATAAAATTATGGGCGGTTCCCGAAGCCGTGCCTCCCTACCTCAAAACACTGTTTGACTGCGTCAGTGGGCATTGAAAACCAAGTTAAAAGGGACTCGAACGTGGCGAGGAGCGCTGAAGCATACCGAGCAAAATCAAGAGTGCACGAAGTTTGCGTAGTAGCAAAACTGTTATGGTGATGGCACGAGAAACTGGCACCAAACTGGAGCCTTCCCCAAGTGTAGGCCTTCATTTTGCAACCCAGATCGGCAACTATTAACCCAGAACATGTGAACCTCAACCCGGTTGCAAAGTCGCCTTAGTTAATGCATTGCGTCCATTTAAAAATTTAGACGCATGCGTTAGATCGAGAGTTGCACCGCTTTCCATGATCGCACACCTCCCATGGATGCAGGCGCGTTCTTTGAAGGTGAAGTAAAAAAAAAAGCAAGGGAGGAGGGTACTTAACGTTGTGTCCCGCTTGCAAGGACGTATGTCAGGACAGTTCCAAAAGTATGCCTTTGCGGTCATTACTGTAATATCTGGGACAGCGCAAGAGACTGGAAGGGGACCTTAAATTCTCCTGAAGACCACGTAAACACCTGGTTTCAGCCAAAATGCACATACAAGTCATAAAACCCCTTTTCCCATAACTCAATGCCTCACTACCTGTGATGTAGTGGCCAAGGCATGCTGCTGTGGAGGAGGTTGCGGGATTGATGATGCCAGGTTCCAGGAGCGAAATTCTGGACGGCAGCGATATGTCTGTGGGCACAAGGTTTTGGCACTCGCTAAAGAAACTCCAGAGACGAAATAAAGATACAGCCATTCAGTGTGCCGTGCCTCATAGCCTGCTTGTCGCTCCGGCATGTTTAGTCAAAAATTTAAAAAGCAGACCTAGACTTGCGTCAGAAAAGTACACCCTGGTGGGACACCCTGCATAGTTAAGACGCTCTGTACATGCACCTTAATTACTCCACGTCTGTACCGTGGTCTTTCCCTTTAGAGCACCATTATGAACCTCTGCACTGCACTGTACACACAAAGAAACAATGGGGTTTCAGAAGCTTGCACATTTGGGCGTTTTTATTCCAGCCTCATTAAAAAAAAAAAATGCGAGGACACCCAAGCACTCTTTAAGAGCTGTGAAGGTGAAAGCATTAACGTACCATTGAACGCTCTGGGGACGACATGGTGCCAAACGAATATGCCGATATTGGAGGCACCATCATGGCGCAGATGCAGCCGCAGCGCTGGCAGAGTGCAGCAGTGCGCTGCACAAGAGTGCCCTGGCTCACTCGCAACGCACTGCTGGGTGAGCACCACCCTACCAACACGTCCATGGGTGTCGGCAGGGGGTGCAATCACACCCTCCAAGCCACACCAGCACTTTCCCGCTCCACCCTGCCCTCCCACCCTGCGATGAACCGGGTTTGTCCCCATCAAGACAAAACCCTGCCGACGCCCATGCTCACATCTCTCTCACAGCGCTGCCAGCAGTTTAGCTGGCCCCTTGCAAACAGCAATGCGCTGCGCGTAATGTTTGGCCTAACATTATGCTGGTGCATATCGATTTCTCTTCTTCCAAGTCAATGGGGACCAGCACATTCGCAGCCAAGGGGAATTTAGGTGCCGCTTCTCTGCTCAGACGCCAAAGCAGACTTTTTCGCTCAATGGGCCATTTAATGCTCTCACATAGAGACAACTACTTTGGCATCCAGAACAGACACGCAAACATGTTAGATGATACTAAATTTGAATTTTACACGCTACTTCAACATTTTCTCTTGCTTTTTTTCTTTCTTTCACTTACTCAGCGTTTACCTTGCATCGCTTCTGTGTAAAGTGTATTCTGAATGCAATGGCATTACACCAACCAAAAATGCACACACGAAAACTTGGAAAAGGCTTGCCAGGTAAGTCAGGACAGAGGTACAAGCACAGTTGCACAAACCTCTGTTGGCTGCCGCATCAGTACTGTGCACGATTTCAAGTTGTGAAAATACAAGTCACAGCAGGGCCCATGCCTTCCAATGCAAGGGAAATTTAAAAAAATAAAAGTTGTGTGGACGCACCACTCTAGTCTTCCACCTCAATGTCATCCTACCATTGTTCTGATCAGTCTCCAGTGTGCTGCAATGCTGACAGTACAAAAAACGAGGTCAGCATTTGTTCACCACGTAAAGCCCGAACTGTCTCCACATCAAATCGTAACGTGCCGTCACTTCCCTGCGCTAACAAACACCATCAAACAAAAAGGCATCTCACTAACCATCAGAAGACAACGACATTTGAACAGTCAACATTCAAAGCATTTAATAAACGGTGTGCACGAATATAAGCGAAAACGTCAACAATGCCGGTTGTTTCACAACCCTTGGGGGCAACACATGACAGGACTTTGCATCTATGTAGTTACAGAGTTCATCGGACACTGTTGCGGCTCACGTGCCCCAATAGTCCACTTGTGGGTCCTGCGGTGTCGTCGACTACTACAAGGTACGTACTACACATCTACAATGTGTATTATATTACAGCACTATTTACAACTGTATAGCACACACAAAGAAAAGATGATGGAAGCTACCGTATCATACAAAGGCATGAGAGGCTACAACACAAGCAGCAGCAGTACAGATTTGACACAGGCAGAGCCATTCTCAAACAGTACTTGGCCCCCAAAAAGTGGCACACAATGCTGGCACATGTCAGTGTTCCCGTTAAAGACAGAGATAGTAGTTCTCATCGCTTCCTCAGGACCAAATGGGTTGTGCTTGACGGCAGGAATGGGCACAGAAAGACATGGAGACACAGTGAAGGTGTGGAAGTAGTCCTAACGTGCAGTGTGTTCGGCAGGCCTGTCAGCCGATACTGGGATACCTCTTGACGTATGAAAAGTTTGTGAAACAAGACAGCAGCGCTGACACCGGTTCTCTCCTAAGCAGTTCGCCTGACACCAGGTGGCTGGCAAGAATGGGAAAACCACTACGCAGGGAAGAGGATCTTCTCAGTGGACCTTTGCCCTGGGTTGGGAGAACAGTCCGACCACCCTCTGTACATGGTGGAAGTTCTGCAAAACAAATGAGGTGAAAACAAATAAGTGATAGCTCTCTTTCTCAGAAATCTGACTAACATTCCACAAAAAGCGCGAGTTAAATAGCTGAAGATGGCAAGCATACTGTCCTTCTGGCTGCCACGTTCAGAGATGAATAGTACGGACTCTGATGAAATATTACAGGCTGTCCAGTATAAAAACTGCTGCACCTTTCCCCCTGTTTTCCCTAGAAGAATAAAGGTTAGAAATAGCTGCACATGAAAGACAGTATTTAATTTAGTCACTTAGTTCAGTTTTTATGAAGTAAACCAATCCAATTAACCACTTAAAGCTGCAGGAAAAAAAGCAAATCCTCTACACGTGAGCATAATGCCAAGTCGCGTTTGACCTCTTGTTGACTGTGGTATGTCGCAAAAAGTGGTACTGGTTAGAAACCTGGAAACTCTGGATTGAACACAATAAAGTTGAGGACTCCAACTGACTTTGACGTGCAGGAAAACAAAGTGTGCATGCAAATATATGCCTGTTATAAAATTCCAAAAGTTACATGTACCGTTGTTTCAGAACAGAGAATATTATGTTTTGCAGGGTAATAGATACTGGAACATTGTAACTGAGCTTAGCACCGGGGCCAGTAAAACAATTTGATCACGCACATCTACCATATTTAAAAAACAATGAGCTATCATTCATTTTGTTTTAGTTTCACATAACTTGCAATGCTCGTCGTTTTTAGTCATGCCTAAACAAGGGAAAAGGTGTGATTTGGCACTGACCAAATGCGGTCTACCTTGTACAACAATAAGTACAGTGCGCTACACCTTTGTCTATGACATAGGTTTTCACACTCCCGGTCTTCCACAGCCGTGGCCTAATGCAATTCGTAAGAGAAACACTGCACCACCCAGAAGCCTAAGCTGAATGTAACTGCGTAGTAGCGCCAAATAAGAATTTCACAACGCAAAAACGAAACTGAAACTGTTGGAAACTGGCTTAAAATGCCAGGCACACTTGCTAGACATGCAGGGGACCACCAGAAATAAGCTTTGGCAGAATAAAGCGACCCTTTCTTCGAACCAAAGATCACTACTGAATAGCTGGTGTCATTTTCGAGTAATTATTGACTCTCAACGCTGTCGGATTACAAAGCTGACAACATTATATTTGGTACTTGACTTTCCAGGAGCCTTTATATTAAAAAAAATAATTACGGTAATGCAGCCTAACCATGAGCGGAATTCTTTTTTGTCAAGTGCAACAGCCACACCCCCTTCCTCAAAAACACACGCACCTCAGCTCGCAGAAAACGCCGTCAAAAATCTCGATGTCGCCGGAGCGGGAAAATTTAAACTGATTCTAAAAGTAGAGTGCCTAGACTACCTAACTACTGGCCACATTAGGTGTACGAGAAACGACTACAACATGTCGAAATAGGCAATATAAATCATTGATCACCGGTGATCGATTTGAATAGGCGCGGTTATGAAAGATTTAATTCAGTATTCTACCATTAGGATGCATCAAAACCCAAATTAAGCACAACCAAGTTTCGCTCTGGCTTGTAATTGAAAACACATGGATGGCAGAGCGGATCGTCTGCTCTTGTACAGTCGGGATCAATTTGAAGGTTATCGCGGGAGCACCGACCGACCGCGACGACAGCGCCTTAGCGTGACACTTTTTACCATCACCCACAACGAGATTATGCTAGGTTTGCTTCTCCCATGGCTGTTCCAGGCAGTGCGCGCACTGCCGTCAAAAACGATAAAGGACACGTTCGTTTCTTTTTTTCTTTATCCTTTCATCGATATACTTCACACTGATACGCAACCTTCTCAGGGTAACTATGCCGGCATGCCCGGGCATTGTGTAAAAAAAATGTAATTTGCTTCCGAAATGCCGCAATGCAGAGATATCTTCGGTGTTATCAGGTTGCCGAGGAACGAAACGCGGATACGTCACCCAAAAAGGAATGAAGAAAAAATCTGCGGCAGTCGGCCTTTGCAGAAGGGGGTGAGCGAATTCTATGCAACAGCCAAGGGGTGAGGGAGGGCAGCATAATCTCATCTTCGCGAATGAAAAAAAGTGCCACGGAACGGCGCTCTGGTCTTGGTTCCTCGGTGCTCCCGCGATAACCTTCAAATTGAGACTGACTGTACTACCCAGACACGGGGGGCACGAGGGGCGCTGCATGTCGCCAAAACTCCAGCGCAGGAGGCCTATTGTGCTTCGGCCAAACGCGTTCAAAGCGTTATGCTTATGCATTGAGTTCTATGGGAGGCAAACCGGTGGCCAAGAAAACCTGCATTATATTCGGTCCCACACTGCAAATGGTTCCGTTACGAGTGGTCTAACTGTAGTGGCAAGCCATACAAAAACAAGCCTGCAATGGCTGCAGTGTGCCAGCCATGCTCCCTTTTAAACAATTATTTACTTACTTTTTTTGTAGCTATTCAGAGAATTTTTAGTTTCCAAAGACCCACGAAGACTTACCATAATGACGAGGTAAACAACGCCCAGGTAGGCGCCTATAAGTGCTGCCAGGAACAGGTCAAACACCGCTGGCTTGACACTGCACAGAAGTAAGCCTCCCTTAATGTTGGCTCTTCGTGTGGTTTTCATAGCAACCAGAAAACAGTTCAAAACACGGAGAAAAGAAGCAGGATCTTTGGCGACGCTGAAGGTCTCAGCCCTGCTCACTGCAGAGCATGCTACATCGAAAGTGTGATGTAAAAGAAAAAAGAAATACAATACACAAAAAGCTGCACTGACCTGTAAGCATTCATGACAGCAACTGGGGTGTCATAGAACACAAGTTCTGGGTCCCTGTAAGCAGCCACAAAAAAGAAAAAAAGGAAACAAAATATTAGCCTTCCGTGTTTCTTCAACAGATGCCTTACTTGTTCTTTGCTCTTTTTTGACTACGGTAGACAGAATTTGAGGGAGAAAAGAAGGGTGATTTGACATTGAGGACGTTCAAAATCACTCACACACAGGCCATCAGACGTACGCTATGGCTGTCACTATTTAACTGCACAAATGCTACAGCACCTGAAAATTTTCCTATGCACCAGGCTGCTCTGAAACCTTGAATGTGGGCGCACAACAAACAGGTGCAAGATGCGGAGGTCTGCTCAATCTTTTCACAAGCTCTGAATTTGTGCAAGACAGTGCCCGCCCCCCAAGTGGTGGGCACTGGCAACACAACAGCAGCAAGCAGGAGCGTGGGAGGCACCTCTTGTCCGGCTGGAAGGTGGACAGGCGGACCTCCTTGAGGTGCCTGGAGAGTGCCTGCTCCAGCATGGATACCAGTGGGGCCTTGCCTTTGGCCATCAGCTGGGCACCCCGCGGTTGGCTCGACAGCAGGTCCACCCACGCCCCCAGGTAGTCTTCCTGCAGCCCCTGCTCCCAGTCAGGGCAAGGGGAGACGAGGAGAAGGGAAGGCAGTTAGTTCCGCACCAGCTTTTATACTCAAACAAGCTCCTATTTGCGCACACTCTACTGCACATGCTTTCCACTCGAGTGGGTGGATTTTCAGGTGGCTGCATCTGCCGGCATCACACCACAAATGCAACCCTAGTAAAAAGAAAACGTCAAAGGCCAGTAGAAACCTCCGTAGGGACGGGATTAAATGCGGTGCAGATGGTGGAGTTTCTTTCAGTGGGCAAATGCAGCCTCCAGGTTCACCAGGCCCTTATCTTCCAAATAGCGCTGGACAGAGCGACTCGAGATTTCTGCAAAATTGTGTCCTAAGCTTATTATTACGCTTGGGATGCGTGATTAAAATTCGAGTTGAATTCCATTTGAGCCACGTTTCACTCCTTGCATACCTCTAGTTCTCAGCATACTTATGCTAAACAACCACTTCCTTTATGATGCCACAATGTGGGATATAAACAGTTGGAAATCTTCCTCACACACCCTCGCCTGAGGTGAGACAGAGGGCCCATTCTCGTCCTCCCATTTTCACAGCCCATTACCCCTGTTAGGGAGTACTGTCAATTTGATCATAACTCCTGTCCATGTTACCTGTTAAAGTTTACAATACATAAAAGGCAATTAGTGAATCCTTCCAGGCTTAGAAACACAGACCATATCTTCCTGCCTAATGGCACTGACAATCTAATCCCAATTAAACATAAAGAAAACAACTAAGCGTGTTTTTGGTATCCCAGTCTGTTTGCCACTGCAGTCCACAGTGTACTCTGTCCCCTTAAGTTGAAATATTCCAACCCTGAAACGTTAAATAATGGTTCATGTGCAGTGTTACAGGCCCTTTTAAAAAAATTTTCCATTTGTTAGCAACACACCTGTGTGGAGGAAACATTACTGGTCAAACACTGGCATTATTGGCCAGATGTAATTCATTTTTCTGTACTTTGCTTTGCACAAGAGGTGGCTGGCTAATTTACTGAACTCATGTATTTATCTAATTCTGTTTTCATTTCACAGTGCAGCATGTCATATAACAAGCTCGTGGGTAAGGCTGACAGGCAGAGTTCTTGCAATTCGAGTACCAACGATATTCCCCCACGCCTAATTTTACTCTCAGTACACATTTCCACAGAAGGTTTACCTTCCATTACAGTTCAGGCCCTTGTAGCAGCTTGCCAAAGGAAAACACTACAGCTGTTAGCACGGTGTAGGCGTTTTGTATTACCTCACACTGAGTTGGCTGTGTGAAATGCAGAGGTGGGCAATGAAGAGCATTCACGGTACACTGTGAAGAGAAGACACTGACCAGGCTGCTGCGGAAGACCTGTAGACTGGATTCGTTGTCTGTAACGTTGTAGAGGATGCGAGCCAGGGCCTCGGCAAGGACCTTCACATTCCGAGCCAACTTGTCCTTCTCGAGGCTGTTCCTAGAAAAGGGTCAATCAGTCGCATGAGTGCTCGCACCAAGAAGGGAAACCGAAGGCCCAGCTGGCCCCTGGCCTGGCCTTCCTTACGCGGTGTCGAAGATTGAGCTCCGGCTGGGTGCCCGGTGGCTGGGCAGGTGGGAGACGGTGAAGGCCGGCAGGCGGCGCATGCTGAAGCGCTCGTGCTCCCAGGCCAGGCTCTCGTCGGCCAGGTTGATCTTCTTGTGCACCATGGACACCCGCATCTCGGGCGCCAGCCGCGTTGCCGCCCGCTGCAGCTCCTGCAGCCAGGCAACAGAGAGGGGCGCACGATAATGCTGTGGGGGCCGTTTCCATGCATTGTGTGCTGCGGAAAGACTAAACTACGTGGTAGGAAAGCACCAGGACCAGGAGGCGAACACGGCTGCCCTTGTTGATGCGGGAATCACCACTCTCTGACGCTGCACAAGCACACAGGCATACTGCCACAGGTATGACGGTGCTTGCTCCCCTACTACTACTATAGGTGCTTTTGTTTTTCACTTCCATAACAAACCAATGTCCTTGTGTTTTCTTTTTGGAGTCGGGAAGGAGGGGGCCTCTATACCCACCATTAAAACACAGTGGGCACGAAGGAATCTGGGCACCTCCACATGCTCACTGAAAAGCTACAATGCCTCCAGACAATGAAACGAGGAGTTGACAAGATGCACTAGAGCACAAGCAGTGCACTCAGTGACTGGTGCAGCCAGGCACCTAACTGCAGTCTTAACCAAACGTTTTGGTACCAAGCATATGTGGGCCCTTCGGAGAAAAATTGTTCTCAACTCTGTCACAGGCTGGTCCTGTACACAGTTCATGCACATTCTATGGATCTTTGCTGCCCTTTCACGGCTCCAATTTGTGCGTAAGAACCAATGCAATGGCACACTGTCATGTGGTGAAGCCAGTAGCAGGAGAGAGAGAGAGAGAGAGAGAGAGAGAGAGAGAGAGAGAGAGAGAGAGAGAGAGAGAGAGAGAGAGAGAGAGAGAGAGAGAGAGAGAGAGAGAGAGAGAGAGAGAGAGAGAGAGAGAGAGAGAGAGAGAGAGAGAGAGAGAGAGAGAGAGAGAGAGAGAGAGAGAGAGAGAGAGAGAGTGTAGCGCGGACGCTCGTCGACTGAGAGACTGGCCGGAGCGCGGCACTCCGCTTCTATGCGCAGCGCGCCCGAAGGAGAGGAGACCGTGGAGAGAGAGGGTACTGCACATGCGCACAGCGCGCAGCGCCGCCCACTAGCGGAGTGAGAGTGCACTTCGCCACGCGCCCTCAGATGTCGGGCGAGAGTGTTCGCTATTGGAGAGAGGAGAGGGGGTGAGCGGAGGAGAGACGCAGCTGTGCGGATGCGGACAACGACGACGGACGCAGGACAGAGCCGCCGGCAAGAGATGCTCCTCTCAGCGTCGCATCTAAAAACTGGTTCTATCTGATTGTGTCTCATATAGTATGTGCCTTTTGAATACTATACAGAAAGCTGGCACACTTCAAATAGCAAAGCTCTGAGCAGTCTGCCACTAGAATATATGCATATGTGTAAGGGCTTATTCCAAAAGCACAGTGCAGCGTACAAAGCTTTGATAGTGGCTGCTAAGCCGTCCTACGGCCGAGGTCGTGTGACAGGTGGGTGAAAAGGGTCAGGAGCTCCACACATACCGGCCTATTTATTGGCTGCCACAAAGAGCTCGCAGCTCCCCAGCAAACCATTTCCCATGATGAAAAATAGCAATGTGACAGGAACTGGTGTCGCAGTACAGAGTGGCTGCTTGCCATCCCTTCAGGTCCAATGCAAGAAACGCACTTACATTGAACAAGTTGGCGGCGGCGCTGCCTTCTCTAGGAGGCTTGGACACATGAACGTAGAGGTCGTCCCCGCTGCCTATGGAGTCGATGCACATGGTGAACAGCGAGTCGGCCAGCAAGCTTCCCTCTGGAGAGGAAGAAAAGAAAAGGAACGGGGTGAATCAAAAGAGGAAAAGAATACATAAATGCTGGAGTACGACTCGAATGGCCAAGCTGTGAGCCACAACTGTGAGCCTCAATTCAAGCAATCGTCTTCTGCCTGTCTTATTAATTACATGAAGTACCTCAAGAACACACAAAAAGGGTGCGCTAAAATAGCAGAACATGGCATGCAGGCAGCACCTTGATGTGAAAAAAAAAAAAAAAACAGCCAGTGTTAACTGCCCACATCTGCAAACGCTCATTATCATGGACCTGAATAACAGGTATTACAAAAAATTTGGTTGCAGTGCATGTACCTGTGCTGTCAATATTGTCTTCAATCCACT
Source organism: Haemaphysalis longicornis (assembly GCF_048455015.1). NCBI lineage: Eukaryota > Metazoa > Arthropoda > Arachnida > Ixodida > Ixodidae > Haemaphysalis > Haemaphysalis longicornis. Next base: position 178,644,986 of record NW_027526295.1, read on the forward strand.
TTTTCGTCCCATGGTAGTTGAACTTCCCTCCGGCAGAGATGAGAAAAACAAGGTTAAATCTGTAATGTTGCAAGCAGAATAGAAGCCTCAGATGGTGAACAAAAAATTTATCCTCAGGCAAAAAGTTCACACCTCTCCTTGCCTCCTCCCCCTTCAAAAAAGATAAAAACACACCGTTTCCCTGTCCCTCATGGGAACTACATGTTACAGGTTGATTGAGTGCAGGGTTTAACGCGCCGACGCAACACAGGCGATGAGGCGCGCCGTAGTGGAGGGCTCCGGATTAATTCCGGCCACCTGTGGATCTTTAATGTGCACCGAAATCTCGTACACACGGGTGTTTTTGCTTTTCGCTTCCATTAGAAAAGCAGCTGCCGTCGACGGAAATCAAACCCGCATTCTCGTGCTCGGCCGCACAACGCCTTAGCCACTGAGCCATCGCGGCGGGTGGAACATGTTACAGAACAGCACGAAGCATAGTTGACATGAAGTTTGAGTTTAGATGTAACGCATTAAAAGCAATGGAGAGGTTTTGTTGCACTGCAATGCTTGCTAAACCAAGCAACATACAGCCTTTTATTGTGCAGTTCTTTTTTTTTTTTTTTTTTTTTACTGCTCCACATTTTCTTCTATTAACTGTCCACTCCATGCCGACTCCTGTGGATTTCAGGTACTCGCCGACGGCATCCTGCCACCTCTTGATATCCAGCTTGCACCTCTGTCCCACATGCAATCTTCAAAGCTCACTCATTGAGGCCAATGCACGTTGACCTTTTCAGTGTGTCTGGTACATACGACTGTTACATTGTCGGGTCTTTACAAAGTTCATAAAGAAATTGCGCTCTGTTGTGCAAGGTGGCGGCAAGTATGTGTGCCCAGGGCACAAGCTGTTACTGACACTTCTGCTTTAAGTAAAGCCCCTTAATCCCCCCGCCCGTCCATGGCCACTTTCTTGATAGAGGACGACAGCAGTAGGCAGGGCTTCAATAAGATCAACATAACATGTCAATGGCATTTTTTTCTCGTTCCAATCCAGAAATGTAGCGTAAATATCAAAACAACTGCACAAAGGACAGCAAAAATTTAGTACTCAGTGAGGCAAGAACGTCAACACTTTCTCCCAACTGTCCTCAAAAATTTTGACTCCACTCGCAGAGACCATGAGGAGCGAGCAGTAAGAGACTAAGAATACGACTCCTTTGCGCCTGAAAGTGGTTGCTTCAAGAGTGCCCAATCTGCACAGTTTGATAAGCACTGGCTAACAGAGCATTCAATCTACAAATGTGGCATGTGTATTTATTCTTCTGGACACAGTACATGTGAAATTCAAGATCTAAGGAGCTGGTGGCCCAGAACTTTCACATAGAGGCTTCAGTTTACACCTGTAAGGTCCTCCCCTCCCAACCTCCACAAACTTACTGTGGATGTGTCCTCGAGTTTGTGTAAAGTCTTGACAGAAGGCGAGCCAGTTCCAGAAGAGCAGCAACTCCACTACCGTTCGAGTCTCCGCCGAAAGACAAAGCCTGCATACAGACACACAAAAACAAGTGTAAGTGGTTGCGCTGGCTGAACAAGTCCAAGCGCTACACAAGCAGTGCCAGCAGACATGGAGCCACAACCAACTGCCACTCTGACTCACCGGGCTGATTCCAAATGTGTCGTAGTGAGCCACTATCACACCTGTTGGCAGCTGCTCCTCAACACCAAAACCAGAGAGCTTGCCCTGGAGCACGGAGGAGGAAGAAATAATGCAGCACTAAGTAACATGTAGAGCTCCTCCCACAGGGGAATTAACAATGTATCGGGGTACAAGTTAGTTGGTACTCCACAATCAAGATTTCTAGGAAATTTAAGATGGGTATGTCTTCTTTTGAAAATAAAATTCAGTTGAAAGTAATGCCTGTCTCTATCCTTCACATCCTTCAAACAAATTTTTCGTGCTTAAAAGTCTTAAACCTATAGGAGGTTCATGTTCTTGAAGACCAATGTACTACACTGCATCAAGTCTGTCGCTGCACAGAAGGGTTCCAGCTGTGAAGAAAAAAAAAAGGGGGGGAAAAAAAATCCTCTACTTTTATGTGCAGTTAATCACTGTTTACCGCTTGGCTATGTTGCATTTCACTGCACACTTCCCTTTCTAAGGTGCACCTTGACCTGCACAGGATTGAAGTGTCTGCATTGCAGTGACCAAAGTTGAAAAACAAACAAAAAAAGCTAAAAACAATGCTATAAAATTTTCTGCAATACATCCACGTTTTAGAACTTCTGCCCAACAAATCAAGTAATGCCAATAACCTTCTCACATATCAAAGTTACAGCGGACGAAAGTGCTCTAGGCAAAAGAAGGAAACATTGCCCTCAATTTCTAAAGCTCAAAGCGTTCATTGTAAACAAAATTATGTTGCACGCTCTTACCTGAATGCTAGAAAGCTGAACATCAGAAATCATCTTTGCCTGGCTTCCGGACACAACCAGCTGAAATCCGCTTGCCTTCAACATGCTCCACAATTCTGCACAAACACAAAGAAAAGGCAAAAAAATTATTATAAATCCTGAAATAGTGTCCCGCATACTTCAATTCATTGCATCAAAGCAGGCCCCTCCAATTTTCCTGTTTTGGATAGTCTGCACACTGCAAAGATGTCCACCAAAGACGCACGCGTCTTAGCTACAAACCCAAACACAAACAAAATTTATGCTGAATTTCACCTGGAACAGCTCACACGGCGTCCTCGGGACAGATAAGGACACAGCTACATTAAAAACTGCACCTGGAACGCTGTTACTGCAACACATGTTGGACCCCTGCGGCATGGGCACAGAACTAGGCAGAACAAATTATCTTGTTGTGATGACAAAACACTGACACGTGCCAGCGACATTTGAAATAATATTAATAATAATAATTGCCACCAAGCACTCATATCCTCATACATTCCATGGAATGTGCTCTCAAGGCACAGCTTAGAACAAAAAAAAGTCCAATCGTGATACATCGAAATGCAAACAACGGAGCGCGTGGCTTTCAGTACATGCCGCACATCCTGGCGACAAGCTGCATATACGCAGTAAGAACAAGTTACGAGCGTTCGTGTTTAACCTTAGTATGGAAAGACCACCGTTCAACGTATGAGAATTTGGTTTGGCTTCCCATGCGTTTGGCGCTCCCGCAAAGTTATATAACGTTCGCGAGCATTATCCAACTTTGTTACCACGCTGGGTGAAAATGGCACATGCAGCTATATTCCTTTATTTTAGTTATTTTGCATCGAGTGGCCAACAGATGATGAAAAGAAGATGGTCTTTCCATAATACGGTTGGTCACAAACTCTCGTAACTTGTTCCTACTTTGCATACGCGGCCTGTCGCCAGGATAGCATGCATAGCATGCACACAAAACCATGTGCTCTGTCGTTCGTATTTCTCACAATTATACATAGCACAGAGAAAAAATAGGATTACCCGCAAATGTGGGTGCAACTGGCATGTCCGTGCACCACAGGCTTTCAATGCAAGCGATTTTCAGCATTATCCTTTACCTTGGGCCACACTAGTTGTCCTGCCATTGTCAGATGTCCTCTGAACGCTGTTGTACATATCTTTCAGCTCGTCTGTTTCGTAGGCAAAGTACACAGGAATGGGCACAGCATCCTCTTGAAGAGCATGTTCCAGCTCCATCAAAGCCTGCACAGCGTAGCAATACAAGAGGTGTCTCCATCTAGTAAACCACACCTTTAAAGCAGCAGCACTTTGGCAGCAATGCCTCTAATCAGAGTGTCAAGGGTTGTTACCTTCAGCTTATCTGGAGCAATGGTGGTGAAGTTTTGTGGCAAGAAGATGAGAATGCCAGCTGCACCTTGTTGAACCACTTCGTTGAATTGGCCATGAGTCAAGTCTGTGAGCCGTGCTATGACAACTTTTCTGTGGTACGATGACGAGTGTAAAGTTCTCGCCTCGGTGCTCACAACAGAGCTCCTGGAGCCTGCAACCACGGAGAAAAACCATGCACACCTGGAAACACTGCTGCTCTGCACTACAGTGCTGAACTGATTTGAAATCACCCCACCGCATAGTGTCAGCGCGCAAAGTGGCCTACAGGAAAAATTTAACGCTTGACACCGTGCACAACACAGCAATAAGTCAGAGCAAATGCTGCTATGGAGAAAGGAACAGCGCGAAGATATTGGTCGTGGAAAGCAATAAGCAATAATAATAATAATCATGGAGCACACACTTCACTTCCAATTATCTCACAGATAATTTCTTCGCAAATGGAACTTTTCCTGCTCTGCATGGGTGTCCTCGCCCTTAGCAAACATGTTCTGAATGTCCTTTAAATACTCGTAGCTCTTGCATATTTACACCTGCTCTTCAGCTTGCTCGCTATGTAACTGTGAGATCAGTTTTAAATCTCCCACCAACTCTGAAATAAATTCGAACTCTGACCAGCAACTGAAATTCGACTCCGTACTGATGAAGCCCTTGTCAGAATAATAACGCCGTGTTTTAGGCAGCATGGAATTGCGGAGAGCGGATATGTGAATCAACGTGCGATTACATGTCCCATCCGACATTTCTGCAGCAGTCCTGCAAGACACACCCACAGAACTGAAGAAACGAAAGCACGATAGCAGCACGATAGCAGCACGATAAGTATCCCATAAGTATCCCAGTATGTTCGTACGCAAAAAGCGAGGAGCACGTTTTCCCCGTGCTTTGACCGTACCAAGTTTCCCCGAGTAAAACTTCGCCGATTGCACCGCGATTAGCCGCCAGGCGTCCTCGACACGCGACTCACCGTGCACAGAGCCCTGCAGGTCGTAGTGCTGCATGCGGTAGACGGTGAACTCGTGTGAAGCGAGGACGGTGGTGACCGGCGAGATGACGATGAAAATGGGTACAAAAACGATCAGGTAGAAAGGCAGGTTGCCCCGCAAGAACTCGAACAGCCCTTCCGCTCCGTCTAGACACATTTTGGAAGACTAGTGCGACTTTCGAGACGAATAAGGAAAGTAGAGGCAGAAAATGTGCGAAACACTCACGACAGGATAACAAGCTATGAAAACTTTGACCTCGGCAGGAAATTGCAGCAGCCTGCATAGGGCACCGCAGCGCTCCGAACGGCGTTCAAGATTGAGCTTATGAATATTGTCACTCGCAATTTAGGTAATTAGCGAAAAATCGTTTATAAACACTTGTTTAAGGAAATAAAGCTTCTTATGGGCTTTTTAAAAGACGTGCTTGTCCGTCGTCTGCTATGGCACCCAAGCGAGTCACGCGACCAAATGCTACATTGCGCATTTGAAAATAGATCTTAAAATATGTCATTGAAAAATACTAACGAAGTTGTGGAATGAAACGAGGAGGCCTACCATATGGCCCTTGCGTTCATGTCTTACCTCGCAGAAGTAGCATCCCAGCCGCTAGACTTGAGCTCCCAATGCGACATCGTGGATCGTCGTATCCGAAGTAATGGGAACGAGGACAGTGGAATCTTGATTTTAAAGCCGGTCCTTCCATATTTGTCAAGGTGCCAATAAGTCTCCAGCATCTTTAGCACGAGGCCCGTACTGGAGCGGCTGTCACCCTTGACATCCGCGACCGGTGAACCTAGCTGGTAGACACGTTTCGACCAAAGGAGTCCATGAAAGCTTGAATCTATGAGCTAAGCTTGTATGCAGAAGAAATATATGTAACCTTAGGTAGGAGATCTAGTGCGTACCATTGAACTGCAACGCCCCAATCCCCCCCCCGCCCCCGAAAAAGAAAGAAAAGGAAAGGAAGGTTTAATTAGAAAAACATTGACAGTTTTGGCCCTTATTAGTTTCCAGAAATATATCTGGTGGCCAGAACTTGCAACCACTTAGTCAGTTCCGGGGAAACAGGTTTCATTTCCGAGAGAAGATTGAAGTAGTCTTGTGCATCATGGAAACGGAATTTGGTTATTCCACCGTTCCTTTTTTTTTTTTTTTTTTGTAAAAATAGTAAGGCTTCAGAAACCAACTGCTTAGCTTTAAAATGCTGGTGCAGCATGCAGGGCATGTATTACTGAAGACACTGTAAGAAGAGAAATGCATCAGCAAACTGCTTGCCTGTTTGTATGATAAAAACAAAATGTGAAACAACAAAAACAGAAGGAACAAATACAAACAAATACAACAGGACGGCCTAAATTTTGCACAAAGTTCGCGTTTTATGTAGGAGGACAAGGCAAAACGTTTTATTCGATTTTTTTTTACCAGGTAGGTGCTGGCACTTACCTGGTAATTTTATGTCAAAGAAAATAAGTATTACCCTGTGGGAACAGCTTCTGCTTGCATCATTTTGTCCACTTTGTGGTTTGTCAGAGCTCGATCTCTGTAATAAAACGCTCCACCTCCCGTGAACTGGTGCGGAGCATTTGGCTGCTGAAATGAATGGTGGTGAACGAGGCCATTGTATGACAACCAGTGCTAACGCCTCTTGCTTCAGCACAGATTACCCATCCCAAGTAGATAAATAATATGCCTTAAGCAGGCATCAAGGGGTTAAAGAAAATTAGTTAAAAAGCATGGTGACCTAAACTGAGGTAGCATGAAGATGACGGCAATGGTCAGTGTTTTAGCAAACAGTGTCAAGCATGGCAAACAGGTGGTCATGAAAATAAACTTGGCGAGACAGTTGAAATTTGAATTTCATTTATTTGGTAACCAATTGCCGAACGATTCGGTCCATATAAATCCCAATTTAATACTAGCTGAATCACACCTATCCAATGAATATATTCCAATTGCTAGATCAGATAAATCCAAATTGTTCCAATTGTTCCGTTCACTGGTAAGTTATACAGTAGCAAACAAGTCCGTGGCTGGAAGAACATATGGTCGTCATAATTTTTTTCCAACACCAAAATAAATCAACAAATTTCATGCAAATACAAAGTCATTGCCAGGAGCAATATCAAACAAAAATCATTGCCTGATCATGTCCTAATGTGGATACAAGAGTCAAATACAATGGTTTTAGAGCAAGCAACAACAACAGCAAAAAGAAACTGCTCAACGCTTTTTTTTTAACAGGAAATCTCAGAACAAGTAAAAGTTCAGGTGCTATGTTAAGCCAATGGAGCAACATTTTAGAGTCACAGACTTGCTTGCTTGGCAATCCAATCACTACATGGTTTGATTTTCTTGCAGTGCAGTATTGCTTGCATTACTAATTAACGTATCACAGCAACCCCCCCTTGCCCCACCTCCCTTGCCATCCCTAGCTCCCTACCCAAAGCAGATAAAAAAATAGCACTGTTTAAAACAAATAGCTCTTCTTCTGTAATGAACACAAGAATCCGCCCTGTATGTCCAAGTCGAAGACAATGCGCAAAGAAAAAAAAGAAAAAAAGAAAGTTCACACTGCACAATGACAATTCAATGTTTTTGGTATGATGCACAGTTCCCGCCAAGAGTTCTTGCATGACACTCACTGGGCTTAAAAAGATCTGATCTGGAAGTTTGACAGTAATAAGAAATTACAAATTTCAAAGCTAAACTAAATGCTGGCAGATTTATGTTCTTTGGTTACTCAGCCGGTTTATAAAAGTAAGGACGGATTCTCACGGGGTTTTCGGAGGTCTCATTAGGTGACAACCAACGTGGCTTCAAAACTCTTGACAAAGACTACGCCCATCATAAAACACAGCGCAAAAGAAAGGTAGAGAGACAGCTTGCAAGAACAAGGTAGAAAAAACTGCGTGAAACAAGCTATTGCCAAATAATTTCAGTTCCAAAGAGTTGTTTGCAATTAACATAACATACAGAAGCAAATTTACCAAAGTATTTCCCGAAAACATTTTTTTTTTCCTTCATAGAACACACGCGCCACGACTCCATCTAATGTTGTCATAACTGTTTACTCTGCATTTTTTTAAAGCACCAACGAGTTCAGGCCTCCCATGTAGACCACATATGTACACCGCAGGGTAGAGCAACAACCCAATATCACAACTCGCGCAGATGCTGTATGTCCGAGATGGCAGCGAGGTTTTTGCACCCGATTTGACAAAGAGATCAAGTTTGTGAGCAGGAAGAAGTCAGACATTTCTTTAAAAAAAAAAAAAAAAAAGACCGTGCCGCAATAAGGGTGAACACACAGTACAAAAAAGTAGGGTGTGCAACATTACACCTGAAAGAGCTTAAAAAAGAAATCTTTACATTCACCTCAGATGTCGCTCATAGAACCCACCTTAAGTAGCTTCACTGACCAGAAGAATACTTTCTCTCCACCAGGAAATCTAGAGAAAGGATGATTCCCCACACTAACGATAATACTATTACCCACTTGCGTAAAGACTTAGCCCTGTACAATCAAGATTTGTGATGAGTCACATAACGATGCATGGTTAAAAATGTTACTCACAATTTCTCATGGTTGCCACTACCTAATCACTTAAGATGAGAGATTTGACTTCAGCTATCTGATGTGTGTCAGCAGCTGCAACTAATGATTTGCAATCTCTGTCTTGGATAAAACGCGCTAGCCCGGATGCATGCATGTAATGCTACCCGCACTTACGAAGGCTGGGAGCATCACAGTCAAGCACCCTCGGTAACAAACGCTCGCTGTTAAAACATTAACACCGTAAAACACGCCGCTTCCAACAGGCAAGTTTTAGGACGCACGCACACCAGACTTGTGTGCAGCAACAGAAGAAAAGAAAAGTAAAAATAACACGACACAAAATTGACACTTGACGCAGCATCCTAAACACTGGTATATACACACGACGTGAGCAGTTCAACGCGGTGGAGAATAAGCACACTCGGGTAGGAACACTGGAAATCGACGCGTCAGATGTGGAACAAACACCCCGAATGAATAAAATTACAATTGCCGCACATGCACACACGCACACAATGCACACACAACAAAACATAACCTCTGCCAACACGCCGCACAGGAACAAAGGAAAAATGCACTTGCAGTTACAGCAATGGAAGAGCAAACGAGACAGAGATATGCACACACAGCAGATTGATGCATGATACAATGTAACCCCAGAACTGTACTCTGTTCTCCAGATGATGTGCAGTCGAGATTTTACAATATAATTTTCGTTTAGAAAAGGTAAGGTCAAACAGAAGAAAAAATGAAAGATAGAAATAAAGACAAGAAACAAACATGAGATGACTGAAACAGCTTATGAATGCATAAAGAACATAAAAAACATAACAAAAAGAAAAGAAAACATAAACACAATATGACTGAAACAACCTATGAACAACACATTAAGAGTGATGAGTACAGTGAAATGAAGACCACCAGTCATATACTAACACAGATCATCAGCCTTTTAGGTAAGGTCCTTGCACACAGTAAAACGTGTACGTGCATAAACCAGATTTCATTTTTTTTTTCTCTTTTTTTTTTACTAATTTTAAATGGCAACTTGTAAGCTCACAACACATGCATCCAAAGCTACAGGAGAACCCAGATTGAGAACTTGGCAGGCTTCCACAAAACGGAAATTTAAAAATAGTGTTGCTTTCTGAAGTTGAACATGCCTGGCTCATGTAAATTACTCATGCTACCAAGAAACAGAACGCTGACAGCAGACTTATGCGCAGAGCTGTCGGTGTTCAGCTTCAATGCTCTGCTTATGTCAGTTGTCACTCAGTTGAGCTCCTTTCCAAGGCTCTCAAAAAGGGTACAAACACTCTTTAAAAACACTGTTACACTCATTTCGGTAAACACATGCGTTCCATGTGCAACAATGTCTATCTGTTTCCAAGAGGCGCCATGATCAACGATCTGTCCCTTGCACCGGTACTGGCATCTCCAATACAAAACGGGCCAGCTTAAGCTGCTCCAATGTTCCTATGTACAAGCAGTTTCTATGTACAAGCTCTGTCTCAGCCAGAATTTCCAGCTCTGCCAAGTGGCACTCCCTGCGTCCAGCCCATCAGGGCTTCTTTGCGTGAAGCACGACGACAAACTTGGAGCCGAACGGTGAGGGGTACTCCACGCCGAGCTTTTGAAAGACGCGGTGCGGGATGCCCAGGTCGCACAGGTAGAGGCCCGCCGAGGCCACTACGCTGGCGTCCATGGCCAGAGGCAGGACGGGCATGAGCACCCACTGTGGAGGAGGGGCGAGCGCATTGCCACAGGCTGGCGGGTCGACCCACATCACGGGCGCCTTGCTCTGCTGCACCCAGTTGGCCATGGTCGCCACGGCCGTCGGGTCGGCCCGGCACAGGCCGTCCACAGAGTCCAAACCCACCAGCACTATGTCCACCCGTTTGCCAGAAAGCTCTGCGTGAACAAGGAACCCAAACACAGTCTATCATGAAAGGCAGATGTGTTAGCAGTAGTACTAGGGAATTGGAACAAAGCTCAGCTTGAGAGGCCAACAGCAAGAATTTCAAACTTGTTGCATGCATGCACAGCCCCGATATATATGTTGAAGACAGTACAGTCAAAAGCTTTATGGCATCAAACATGCGAGCGCGTGCCAATCAGTACATGTAGATCGCTCTGGTGAGAGGCTGGCGCGCTATCGCAGTTGGCGTGTTTAGCGGGCGCACTCCCTGAAAGCGCTTTATCGCGCGCCTCCCTGCTGCATTAGTTATGCCAGGGCATCTGGAAATATGAAGACATGAGGATAACGCATTCTTATAGCCTAATCAGGCAGCAAAAATCAAACGTTTGATAATTCTTGCTGGGTTTCGTGCTTGATGAAAAGCCCTTAGCTACACATGTATTCTCTGGAATCCTTTCCGCATAACTGAAGTAGCTACCACAGCAGACAACAGCACAACCAATCGTTGTCAGGGGGTGGATCCGCCAAATGTACGAACTATGGAAGTTCACCAACCTATCGCTGCACCGCTCTGCATGTACTGTGCGGCACGTGCTCCCGTGTTTATGTCACAAAACTTACGACTGTACATTCTGATGACCTGGAATGCCTCAATTTCGTCAGGTGTGGAGCTGTGCTAAAATGTTATTTTTTTGTTTTTTTGCAGGCGTGATACTGCAATTAGCAATCAATAAGCACCTTTAGGTTTTTTTTCCCATATGCTAACACTAGTTGGAATTCAAAGAAAAAATTACTGTGGAAACAAAAGTGGGAGATTTTGTTTTTAATTCTCCAAGACAAGTGAATACAGTGAATCAAACTCAGGGTTTGGGGACGGACCACAAGTTTGTTCAAATGGAACAGTATATATTTAAGGAAGCTGATTGAATAGAGTATTTACGTGTAGTGCTGCATGGGCAGCACACGTGGACGGCAATAACACATGAATAACATCCTGAAATGTTACTTTCTTTTACCTTTCTGGCAGGTACAGACATACTTGCAAGGGGCAAAGGCTCTGCATAAAGGCTCAGTGTTCAGCCAGTGCTCTTTGAGTGCCGATCAAGGGGGGAAAGGAGGGGGAGAGATATATATATATATATATATCAGACTGACTGACCGGCCATGGTCTGCTGCACGTGGCCCCCGCTGCTCCGGAACAGCGCCATCTCGGTGGAGAAGAGCCGGTCCGGGGGTGGTTCGCTGGGGCCCGCGGGCAGCTGCCACAGCAGCACATGCACACCGTGGTTGGCCAGCTGCCGGCCACAGCACACCACTTGGCTGGCCTGCCGGTGGGCACCCCCGCACACCACCAGCACTGTCGGGCGCTGGTGGCTGTTTCCAGGGTTCAGCCTGCACACAGCACGCCCACACACGGGGTACGTCATCATCCTCATCCCCTCAACCCTCACTGTAAGGAGGAGGCCCCCCTCCCAGTGATTTTCACCAACTTTTATGATGCATCAGTGAATCATTCGTTTCACCTTTCTACCATATTTTCGAACTTCTCTTGCTTCCCTTGCAGTTCCTCATCAGCCACACTGCTGCGCATGTTAGCCAACATTATCATTTTATCTGGTCTATAGCAGAAGTTACGATCTTTCAAGCCCAAATTTCAAACGTAACTTCTGCTACAGACCAGACAGAATGATACTGTTAGTTAACTTATTGCACTCCTTGATTTGTGTACAGTTGGCTGGTATCTTGTTCAGCTGCATCTCTCCAGCAGTTTTTTTACAAAGGCTGTCAAAAAACTCAAATATAAAAATCCAAATAAATTTGGATGTAGTTGTTTTACACAAAAACAAAGTTTATATCTACAATCAGAAGGAAAAATTACATATGGCTCATCATCATAAATGCAAAAATAAACTTTTTCGGTTTAAGACCAGTGTGCCCCCTTAATGTGACGAGTAGTGAAAAGCTCATCAAACCAAAATATGCCGGCCTTACTTATTTATATCAAAACCAGCACAGCACTTTTTGTCATCAAACAAATGCTGAAACCACAAAAAATTCTTTCTTTCAATTAAAACAAAAGAGTCACGCGGCTTGCAGTGTGTCTCCAATTTAAACCACAAAACAAAGTGAGGAGAGTAAAGAGAAAAACGAAAAACAAATTACACCTCATCATCATCCATTGATGCAACATACAAGCCAGAAGACCAGATATTGTTGGTGGAACTGATAGGAGAACACATAAGACCATTTACTGTATTAACTCGCACAATGATCGCACTCCCGTAATGATCGCACCCCGAAGTTCGTCGTCAAAATTCAATTTTTTTTAAAATTTCCTGCACAATGAACGCACCCTGAGCTTTCCGCAGCAATATGTCGTATTGTGTGCCAAGTCTGGCTGATGATGGTCATGCTTACCTCTGTTTCCTTCCCTTTCAAAGCGGACATGGCTACGTTATTGCCGCAGACTTGCCGATATTAGCGATAATGGCAAGCATGCGTTCAATATTGATGAGGAAGAAACTCTCCCTAAATGCACCTAATGTAGTCACAAAATAAAGAAAAAAAAATTCCCCCGCATTTCCCCGAGGGGGAGAATGTGAAAGTGCGAATGCACGGTTGTCGGCCCGCTTGTGGCGCTTGCGCTCGGCCCCCGCAGCCCACCGCCTCGCCGCCTTCTCTTCCATCTCTTCCATCGGGTTTGTAGTATCACGTGTACACCACGCAGTTATCAAGCCGCTATAACGCCGCTGAGTCGCCAACGCACGCCGCTGACGACGTAGTTTGAATGCGTTAAAGATATAAGGCGCGTCACTAACACTGATATCAGCGTCGCGTCCGTGGCTTGGTCGGTAGAGCGTCGCGCTGCGGCCGCAAAGTCCTCGGATCGAAACCTGGCGCCGGATGCTGTTTCTTTTTTAAATATAGAGGAGCACTGCGGACGCCGCCGCCGCCGCCGGCGGTGGATGGTTTGGGGTCGCTTATAAAGTGCATTCGCACTTAAAATATGCTCAGCTTCCTGCATCAGCCCCCATGTCTGTTTTGAGATGTCTCACACTGATAGTGGCAGCCACTCATTGGTCTCCCTGTTGTCACCTCGCAGCAAACTCGGTCCGGCACGTTCCGTAATTCATGAAAACACTGCATTTTGCGTCACACTGCAAAGCGGCTGGCAGCGCTGTGCGGAGTTTTTATATCGATAATTTTTATTATGTTCATGAGACCTATCGTAAAAATTTTGACCCACAACTTGCTTGGGTTTTCTGTGCTTAAAAGGTTTTCGCGAAAAATTTACCCCGCGTAATGAATGCACCCCTAAATTTACATATACAGTAGAATCTCGATGATACGATTCTGGGTGATACGAATTTCGGGATGATACGAATTTCTGAAAAGACCCGGCAAAATTGCATTGTTTGCAATGGGAAAAATTTCGGCTGTTACGAACGGACCTGCGCGGCCCGGCGGATGATACGAACGAGCCGGCGAGGCGCCCGACTGCCGAACAAGCAAGTGACGGCTCTCTCTCCCCATTTGTCACTTTTTTTTCTCCAGAAACGGCCGGGCTGTTGTTTTCTGCTCGCGAAAACGCGCCCCGCACGCCCCATGCGCGCCGCGAAACCTCTCGCACGCTGCGTGCGCCGCGGCCGGCGGCGGCAACATGGCGGCGGCTTCGGCCGCGAAGTGGCACGGCCGCTTGAGCGACTGCTTCTAGCCGCTCTTTAAAATGCCGCTCAAGGCAGACACGAAGTTTCTTGTGCAGTAAAGGAGCTTATAAAGTTGGCGAAAACGGTACTATAAAATACCATCCGCGCCGCTAGTGAAAGCGCCCATAAAATATCTGCCGGAGTGCTAAGCCTAAACATCTCGGGCGGAGCCAGCGGGCTGTCTCGAGCGTTTCGCAAGTCGTCAGCGTCTTTTTCTGACCGAGGTAGGAGATACCGCGGGTAAGGTACCGCGGGCGCGAAATCGTCGATGCGGCCGTGAAAATACAGCGCGCGCAAAGCCGAGGCGTCCGAATCGCGTGCAAAAACGCACCATGCGGTTCACGCTTGACTGTTGCGGCGTGTAGCGAGCTTGGACACCGGGAGTGAGGAGACAAGCGCGAAGCTAGGCGAAGCGTTACGCGCGCCAGAAAGGACTGCTTTGTGACGTGGGGGTTTAAAAAAACCAGAAAAAATCACGGATTTGTTCACGCGAAAGTAAGAAAAAAAATAAACGAAAACTTTTTTCAGCGCTCAATTTTTTGGTCTGTGTTGGTTCATACGAATTTCGGATGATACGAATATTTTTCGCGGTCCCGCGAGATTCGTATCATCGAGATTCTACTGTATTTTTTTTTTAACTGCGATCATTATGCGAGTAAATACGGTTATACAAACAAGCCAATTTCATGGCCAACATCGTGTCCCCAACTTTCTGAGATATAATTTCATCTTTAGAGGCCAGCTGCAATGAAATTTTTGGCCCCTTATATGCACTGTTTTCTGGTAGTAATACTTTAAAAGGTCCTACGTGCAAAATTTGGAGGGCCAAATATGCATAGCTGCATCGTAAATGAAGACCAAAACTGCTCGTTTCAAACCAAAACTGAAGAAAAACGGGGGCCATTACGGCCGGCCGGAAGTGACATATCAGTCACGAATAGAGTGAGCATATTGGCTGTGCTGATCGAACCCCCCTGTGTTTGTGACAGCAGAAAACAAACAAACAAAAATCTACCGCAGGAAGAAAGCGCTGAAACATGTCGGCTGCACATAAGAATTCAAATCCAGAATTTTATTATTTTTGTTTACATGGGCAGTTTTGTTCCTGTCAGCAGGGTTCCCGCGACAAATCTGTACATAATGATGCCCGCCTATATAAAATGCCAAGCAGTAACAAAAGCACTGCAGTGTCTTCGCTGGCGTCACTTAAGACTCAATGCTGCCTACCTCGTTATCCATACTGCCAAGTCTTTTTTTTTCTAATCAGTGAGCGAAATGTTTCCAACAGTGGCTAGTTTGCATTTATTTTTTGACGAAGTTGTTTGAATTGAATCGATTCCGCGCAAAGTGCCGCGTGCTGTACTTGTTCGCGCCACGGCCGGCCGCGACAACAGTGACAACAGAATATTGCCTTGCGTCAGCCATACTCTCGCCCTAGAAGAGTTGACTGGCCGCGATCGTGCAGTGCGCCACACAGCTAGCTGCCGTACTCGTTTGCGCCCTTACCGGCTGCGACAACAGCAAATCGTTTCACGTCCGCCGTTCTTGCTTATTGTGCACTAATAAAGTCAGCCGGCCGCGAGTTTGCAGTGCACTGCCCAGCTGCCTTACTTGTTCGTGCGCCCGATGCACCGACCAGCCGCGCCAAGAGTGTATCGTCTCGCGTAAGCCGTACTTGCGTCTCGCATGCTCGTAGAGTCGACTGGGAGCCTGCTGCGGCCATCGCAACCACGAAATCAGCCACTGTGCAACTGCCATACTCGCTCGCCAACAGTGTATCGCATCAAATCTACCAGTGGGAAGCCCCAGCACTCTTCGAGTTTGCTCTTTTTGTCTTGGCAACTGAGAGCTTTTTCATCGCCTCGCATTTCGGAAATGCGCGAAAGCAATTGTTTATGCAAGAGGTGCGAATTATGCGGCTCACCCATGCTAGGTCACACGTACTAGGGCTACTGAGGAGAGACAACGGCAGGACGGGAGTCCTGACTGGAACGTTACATCCGGAAGTTCGCCGCAGAGGGAACCAGTTGTGGCGACACTCTACTAGGTGCTGCGTCGGTTGAAGTGGCATGTTTTCGAATGGTTCTAATAAAAGTACTGCGCACGTGTGGAGTTTAAAATTAAGTCACAAGAGACATTAGTGGTGTATACCACACGTCGATACAAAACTTGGGTCCGGTAAATTTTTGTTGCAGTTGGCCTTTAAATTTGTGCCCCCGCCGTCAGCTGCAAAAGCTGCAGTTCAATCCAGAAATTCCCATCGGCTATTTCGCGCACCGAAACAACACTCAGGTTGGGTGCACTGGGGCCAACCTCAGGTTTCAGAACCCAGCCTCATGTACCTACGGGGCTGTTGCATTCTGCCTCAATTTCTGGATACCCTGCTCAAATTGCAGCTGAAAGGAGCATGCTGGGAGCCTCTGATTCCACCGGGCCACAGACAAATAGTGGAAGTGGCAGCAGGGGCAAGTAAGTCACTTACCGGCGACATCCGCCCAGCAACTGCAGCACCATCTCGGACGCCGCACGGCCCAGCATCTCCAGCTGGCGCTCAGCACTGTAGCCGCACAGCACGGCTGAATCCAGGATCTGTTGGCGCAGCTGCACGCTCACGTTTGGCACTAGAAGGCCCGTGTCTGCAGGGAGGCACAGCGTCAGCCCCCCACACCAAAGGAACCTAGCTACTACACACACAAATACAAGAGTTATCCGCACTAGAGGAAGCCGCTACCCACACTAGTAGAACAAGAGGTATTTTTATGCTGCCTGCACCATAGAGTTTCATACAATAACAACCAGAGAGGAATCTTGGCGCTGCGATAGTCCACCGCGGTGGGCATGATGGGTAGTTCTGGATTCGGATTGGCACACGATGGCTTGCAGAAGTTATTATGGATTGAATCGTGCAGCCAGTTTCGATTTCGTTTTGGACTTGCATGAATGCATTTGACTATGTTGGAAGAAGCAGTCAAAAATGTGTTTCTCCTTGAACTGAATGCTGCACACGCACTGACGCCGCCCTGAGTGGAAATGTTTTGCAACTATAGTTGCGGATCGGGTGGGTGATGTATTCATTGCCGGCACAGCGAGCATGAAAACACAAATGACGGCTCTGTATGTGGCGAAGTTGCCTACGAATTAGGAGTTGCAGCACTGCTAATTCGGGACAGCAACGTATTTTTGAAGCTGATGACGGTTGCGAACTGCTTGGAACAGCCACACTTTTCGTGCACACGCCGGCTCCTACAACGTAGACCAGCAGTACTGGCGGCTGATAGGAATGCAGTTTGTTGAATGTCACTAATTCGGGCTAGAATAACTTCTCTAAAAATAATCAGTTTCCTTTTTTTTTTTTAAGGCACTAAACTTTGCTTAGTATTAAAATCTATAAGCGCTGAAACTTTTACAGATAGTTTTTAAAGAAGTCCGCGTCCTGCTGTTGTTGGTGGCAAATGGCAAACCTACTCCACAAACCTCCTCGACGACTCGGCATCAGCTTTTTATTTAAACGTGCAGCTTAATTTCGTACAAAACCAATTTTTGGTCGCTAACTTTCTTGTTCGCCATGTAATTTGTAAATGGCGAACTGGGCAATAAGAGTTTTTTTTGTCAGAAAACACCAATCACCCAGCCATCGGCCCATTTCGATCCTACCCAATCCAGTTCCAGAATTACCCATCATTCCCATCGAAGCGTAAGCACCTCGGTGTTTGTGTTGACACTAGTGCCAGTTTTCCCTCTAGTTATTATTGTATAAAACTCTATGGCCTGCACCACGCGAATTAAGCCATGAACTGTACTTGCATGCAAGCCCTAAAGTATAATTCACAAAAAAAAATGCTGCTTTGTAAAAAAACAACAAATTCATACCTAAACAGGTGCCATGAGTGCTAGAATTACAGCACGAAGACTGCAAGCAATCTGCGAGTGATTCACATAGAATAATTGCAAAATATGCCTGCTGCAATCTTTACTGTGGCTTCCCATCTACGTGGGTACAAGCACTTTTTTACGAAGTGCACAGTTCAGTCGTATTTGAGAATGAACATTCAAGAGGTTTAGGTGTCACACAGCCATGAAGGTATAAATTGTGGCATTCAGTGACTAATGACACATGAACAAAAACTCAAGCAAATTAGCACATGTTCCCCTTAGATCTGTTTTTCTGCAATCTTTCTAAAGCACTTTCTAAGACTGTTTTTAAATGGTCAAACGTGATTGGGTACAATCTGGTTTGTATTCATAGTAGCGGACGTAGAATTGCAATCTATCACAAGAGTGCAAGAAGCCACCTCACTTTAGTGGCAAAGCTGCACAAATGTCAGCCGGAACAATGTTTCCAAACATGGACTTTTACCTATACAAATCCCACCACAAAAACAGCCCAGCTATGCACAGTGGAAAAAAAACCTGAAGCACCTGCATAATATCCTTACACAAGCCATCTTTGTCTAATAAAATTTATATCTGTTTAGAAGCTAACAATTTTCATTAGGTCAGTTGCAACATTGCAAAGTTAATGCCCCAAGTATTTCAAACTTTCCAATTCTCAAAATTGTGTTTTCAAATAACGGTGTGTCTAGCCCTTGAACTTTTCCATCTGTTGGTCACTAGATCTCAAGTTCCTTTCAACGCAAAAACTTTTATCCAGATGAAGCGATGGTTGCAGCAGTATTCCTTTTCTCTGGTGCTAAGGCCAAGCTGGAGTGCTCTGTGACCACAAAACAAAGCTTTATTTTTGACAAAACCAGCTTTCTTTGTCATGTTCTTGCCCTTGCTTGCGAGCAAGGGCCAAGTGAAATGATTACAGCGCCCAGGGCATAATAATGATCACTTAATTAAGATGTCGGTAGGGGCTGTGTACCACAGAAAGAAAAAGCAGGGCTAGCCAAGTTCTGGTGCTTCCATAGCCTTTTATGAGAGCAAGTAGGAGAGGGAAAAATGAAGCGGGTGCCAGTCTGACTCGGATGATCCTCTACACGCGGCTTCCACGCAGACAACGCCAGCGTGAGAGGCAGGCAAGAGACAAAGGCCACCGACGCCAGCCTCCAAGGAGGGTTTATTCAAAGCGTGCCGAAGCGGTGGTGGCGCCACCTCCTGGGGCACAAGCTAACCCCGCCGTACTTGCCACACTATTGTGCAAGCCGCACCGTCGTCGAAGGGCCGCGTGGGTCTCGGAGCACTGACCGCATACAGAGTCGGGATTGCGGGTTTCCACAATTCCCACAATATACATCTGTCCCTTCCCCCAGTTTCTCAGGAAGGCACAAACTCTTGAGGGCACAAAATGTAAATGCCTGACTTTTCAGGGCTTACCGGGTCACCCAAATGAAAGACTGATCAAACAGTTGGGAAAACCTCTGGTTATAGGGTGGATTCCTGGAAAAGTCCGAATAATCCAGGGTGCTCACAACTTCAATTGTTTACAGGACACTGAAGCCCACTTGATTAAACAGGAATAATACACGCTTGGACAACGGTCATAACCCGATCCCCATTCAAAGCCGACTTTAGTCAGCTGCTTCTCCCTTCCTCGGTTGTCTGCCCCGCACTCACCTGTGACGTAGTCCATCTCGTGCTTGCCAGGCACCCGGATGCGGCACACGGAGGAGCCCACTCCTCCTCCCAGGATGTTTTCGTCGCAGCGGTAGCTCGGTGGCGTGCCCACCATGTGCCCACCCACCCTGCCCTGCTGTGCTGTGGGGTCGTGGCATGGCGTGTGTTGCAGCGACAGTGCCGCATCGATGGCGTCAAACTCGGCTCGCTTGTCAAACAGGGCCAGGTTCTTCTCAAAGTCAAAGTCCTGCTCGAACGCGGCCAGGTCAACGGGGGCGTTGAAGCAGGCATCGTCGCGGCAGCGCATGGCCATCGTCGGTCCTCGCCGCTGCTGCTGGCCCTCGGCTTTCTTCGGAGTGGTGACTTTCTTCTTGGCATCTGCATGATGGTGCAGCAGAAAGGGAAAGACGCGCTGTTGAACGGAAGGTGAAGTCGCGGGGCACATGGACGAGGACTACGTGTGAAGCTAACAACATCTACTTTGTTGCTTTACTAAAAATTTGTTTATCTGCACCATTGTGGTTAGTCGCATCCCACACTCAACTGTGTGGTGCAACCATGGCAGTTTGTTGCTTTACTAAAAATTTGTTTATCTGCACCATTGTGGTTAGTCGCATCCCACACTCAACTGTGTGGTGCAACCATGGCAGCAAGCTACTCTCGTCAGCCTAAACATCTAGCTGTTCTTAGCGTTAAAACTAGTCAGAAATAACTTGTGACAAACCTGGTTGATCCCGAAACAAATGCAAGTTGAGAAGGTTATCG
Organism: Haemaphysalis longicornis; assembly: GCF_048455015.1. Taxonomy (NCBI): domain Eukaryota; kingdom Metazoa; phylum Arthropoda; class Arachnida; order Ixodida; family Ixodidae; genus Haemaphysalis; species Haemaphysalis longicornis. The sequence goes on from NW_027526295.1 coordinate 178,665,305, forward strand.
AATTTTAAGAACAAAATAAACATGACTAGGTGGCAAATCCTGCACAACACACAGCAACATTAGTTCAGTAAACTAAAAGTTAGCCCAGCTTCACTGACTTAATGTCACAAACGCTGCATGAAAAGTGTGGCCACACAGTGGAGAAAAAGAACCAGAAGGCTCAGGACAAAGTACGATATGGAACCTGGAAGTGCAGGGGAAACGACCAAGGCAATAAAAAATTATGTGAAAGAATCAGCGGCGACAAACTAGAAAAAAGGATGCACGCAAGGATGTCCTTAGATACTTACAGAATCTGAAAGTGGGTGATCACGAGGGAAAAATTTCTTGGTAATACCAAAGGGAGTGCATTGCTTTTTGGAGACTGGGCGGGTTGCTTGTGAACAAAAACGCTTATCCGCGAGCAGGTACGGGAAGAACAGTGCACAGGTTATGGCACGGAAACAGAAACCATGCGACATAATGCAACGGAGTGCAAAGGTATCCGTCCAGTCTTCAGTGAGGGAGCCATCTAGCCTCCAGAAGCCCTTGGCTTTAAAGGGACACTAAAGTGAATCTGTCAAGTTTATGTTTTTGCTTGCACTGTGTAGACTGGCTAAAAAAAACAAATGTTCACCATTTATCCGGCCGAAAAGGCGATATTTATTTTATAAAGCCTGAAAGAAGAAAAACTACCATGCTTGGTCTGCTGCGGCCGCACCAACTAAAGCCGTGACATCAATACAAGATGTGATGTGATTGGACGATGTCCAAGATTAGAATTCAAACCAGTTTCGGTTTCACTTCTGTGAAACAACATGCTTTGCATCCAACGTTATCATTGGCTGGGCATTCTTGATGTCTCAGTAATCGGCATACCCCGCTTCTGCCATGTTATCGGCTGTAAAATGCGTCACATTAGCCTGCCAGCACGGCTTGGAATTGTAACGATCACTAGCCTAAGCGTACGCAGTGGATGAATACCCTTCGCATCACCGAAGATGCTCAAATGCGATGCGCTTTTCCCCAACCTTTGGAGCTTCCCTGGCTCGTGCCTGTACCGTAAGAGTCATGTGCGCAGCAGGCCAAGCGTCTGTTGATTCGGGACTGTGCCTGCAAGCACTCGGTGCTCATGGCAACACCACGCCAATGAGAACTTGCCAGTGCATCAGTGTCAGTCTGCATGCACTCTGCAAACTCGTTCGTAGCCTGGGCAATGAACATTGCAGCGCAAAAATGGTGAAATCAGTATAAAAAACATTGCCCCAAAACAAAGCAACCAACTTAAAAAAAAAGCGCTGACGGGGATTGAACTTGTGATTTGCAAAACAATGGACCTAAAGCTCCAGACCACTAGACCACCAGCAAGCGCTGCTGGGAGAGGAAATATAAAGTAAGTATTGTATAGCCTGTTTACATTTTTATTTAGTTTTAGTATTCCAACTACATAAGATAACTATTCCTTGAACAACGCTCATGCAGTAAGCGTCTCCCAAATTCCCCACAAATATATAACCTCTAGCGACTGCATTATACTTAGGCAGAAAAGTAATTCGCAAATGTGTGGTCGTGCTGCTGGCCGCTGTACTAGTTCACCTGGCGCAAGAAGTGCTTTCCGCAACTTGGTTTTACGCCGTACAATAAAGTTTCAGTTGATTTTAATTCCTTTGTCCCTATTTTAACTTCATTGACTCTTCTCCTGCCTTCAACTAGCCTTAGATTTTTCTACTAGCATACTAGCTACTTGAATTTAGAGCTTGATACAGCTAGGATTGCCACCTGCCCGGTTTTGGACCAGCCCGACCGTTTTTTTAAACAGCGGGCCGGTTGCCGGTCTATACTTAAAACCGGCCGTCATTGGCCGGTTTTTTGGCCTTTGTGCTATGATTATGCATCCGTTTTGGTGTTTTATAAGCGTCCATTCAACAACTAAGATGATAAATATGTGTCGACAAGCTGCGCAAAGACACACGAGCAGAGAAAATAAGCGGGCGGGCGCGCTGCCTGAGATGGAGGGGGACCCAAGGAAGGAACAAAACAACGAAATGCTGCCGCCGCGGTCAGTAATTGCGGTTACTTTTCAGTGAAGCACATACAGATCAATAACCAATCTCTCAATCACTTTCAGTACAAACGTTATGTTGATTTCTCTCTAAGAAAACGCTACAATAAATGGCACTGCACGGCAAAAACATGGCAATTTTTTTTTTCAACACAAATTAAACATTCTATATACCACGCCCCCCCTCCTTCCCCCCCCTCTCAAAGGGCCGTCTTTTTTTTTTTTTTTTTTTTTTTTCAGGGAAGGGGTGGCAACCCTAGGTACAGCCCGCAAACTAACCAACAAAAGGCACATTCTTCCAGGCACAAATGTGTCGTGGCTTAATTTCAACTTAGCGAACAAAATCTGACGACCCACGGGAGGCCAGTCAACTAAACGCTGGACCGACCGTTGTTGGGAGGGCCGGTGAGCCGTGCAGTAGTACAGTCAAGCCAAGCCCACCTCATTTTGACTTCATACGATACGCCCTAGATAATCGGCAAGGCGGATGCAGAGAAAAAAAAACAGCGTTTTCGAATTTATTTTTCTACTGAACAAAGTCGCATAAACGCAGCGAGAGTGGTTGAAACATGGCCTAGCGACTCCAGACTACAATTTGCCCTAGTAACTGGAAAGGAGCAGGGGTTAGTAAAAGAAGTTTACAATGTTGGTGGGAAAAGAACAGAGAAGAAGCTGGGAAGACATCCGAACAAAAGTCAGACTAGCACAAAAATACCATAAAGGGCTTTGTTTTTTTTCATGACGAAGTGATTGCACTGTGGCGGCACGACCAAGGTCACTGTACAACGCCACCCCGTTACAAAGGGGAAGCTGCTGAGCATCATCATCATCATAGTTTTTCCGTGGCGTATTTTTGTATATGCTATAGCAAAAATCAATCAGCCATATATTTTTAATTAAAGGAACAAGGCAAGTATCACTTATGTATTGACACCTTGCCTCAAGTATGCCTAATGTTTTCTTTTCGGTCAACAATGTTGACAAGTATAAACACTGCCATCAGATTTAGTATAGTTTAGAAATGCTTTGCCTATATAAGAATCTCGTTCGAGCATTCTTTTGACCTGGTGCATGTGTGCTTGGCGCTTGCTCTCTTCCCTGCTAGGCTATGCCCTCTCCACATCGCTGCGACTGCGTTACCACATTCTGTCCCATGAAAGCCTCAACAAAGAACAGCTACACTGTCAAAAACGAGTGCCACCACCCCAATCTACACCTCGCACTGCAGATCATGACATCACAAATTGCACTATGTGAGGAGACTGGGAGAAAAGGTTAAGAAGAATTCGGGAAAGGGCACACGTGCTTTTACTTTGAAAAAATACAGTTTTCATGGGTAAATGTACAATTGCTGCTCAAATGCACTGCTACATCGCTTATGATGCGCGACAGCCTACCCTCCATCCTACAGAAATAGAAAAGAAATGAGAAAAGTGCCTGCTTTTCCCACTGATTTCTCTGCAAACAAAGCAGCTTTTGTGAACGAGCTTTACGAGGTCCAATTTTTCATTTAAGACTGAAACTTAAAGAGGGCACCGCTCTTAAAACAGTACCTTTTAATTTAAATAAGCTTTTGGTGGCACCAACGGCAAGGAACCATTTCAAAGGCCCATTTCAAACACCAAAGTTTAATGAGCTGTAAAATTAGTTCCGAGCAGTGCATCAAAAAAACTGATTCTCCTGTTGCACTCACCAGGGTTCATGGTATTGGAAAATATAAAGATTACAGTTTTATGGCTAACACTGTTTTGTCCATTGTTCTTGCAAAAATGACTCATTATCTTGGGAACTAATTGACTGACTTGAAAAATAATGGCATATTTGAAATCAGTGGGGAAAAAAAGCAGCAAGCCTGACAAGTTTCACAGACTTTACTTAAAATTGAAAGAAATTGTTTTCAGAGCCATGTCCCCCCCTAAAAGGGTTTTGTTTGTCTCTAGGAAGTGGAGTTTCGGGGATTTACAAGGGATGTTTTCTCTGGGAATCGATGAAAAGGGGCCTAGTTTCCCTGGCTGCTTTCTTAATGAGTGCAGCTTGTACAGTTTTGGCCTAAAGCTCAGGGCCAGTGGGCTGCCTTACATTGCTTTTGGTAGTGTGCATGGGCTGAGCCTTAGGTGTGCCTCCTAAAGGCAATAGTGGTACTACTTCGAGCCCACCTCCTTAAAAAGGCCATGAAGACAAAATACAACTTTGTTTTATTCAAAAAGTTTAGTGTTTTATAGTGCACCCCCAGCACTTGTCTGGCAGTAAACGATGCTTTAGTCACTGAGAAATTCAAAGGACCCTGCTGGGTGTTGCACACTCTTAGCAATTCCATCAAAGCTTAAAAGAATAGCCATTGGAAAGCTATTAAAGAAGGGATTTGGAGGACTGATGTGGGACACACAAGTTATTGGCTATTTTCAACCTTGTACTGCCTAAATTCTGTTGTTTTAAACTTTGATAATTGTTACTTATAGCTCGTGTGAACCTAGTTTGTTCCTTTCATATCGCACTATCTTCATGCACTACTTCTTGATGACTCACCACACAAGAAATAATTTTGTAAAAACACTTAAAATTCCTGGTGTTATCAACACTAAAATAATTAGTTTTCGCCTCTCTAGTCGTGCTACTACCAATGCAGTGAAAGTTTCACCTCTCACCTCAAGAACGAAAGAATTGTATAGGGTCACAAAGTGAATTAACGTCTCAAGTGGGAACAGTTGGTTCATTCTGATCATACAAACAGCTCAAAAAATACAAGGAATAAGAATGAAGGAAAACACAGACAAGCGCTGGAGCTTCACAAAGTGAAGCTCAACTCTCTGATACACCTCGACACTCTGCCTCCCTCTCATCATGCGGGCCTTTGACTCCCAGTGCACAATGGGACTTAGCTTCAGCCAACATAAGCGTTCCCTGTGTAGCCTCAGCTTTCACAGAAACACCTGCACTCTTGTGCAACGTATCAGAATGCTTTATGCCACTTCGATGATGGGTGTGCTGACATTTAAGACCACATTTTGTGACAAAAACCACGCCAATTTGGACAATACAGCTCACAGGTGACCTCCTCAAAGAGAAATCATTAACCAACATGTCCTAGAATAAAGAATAGGAGAGATTGCAGTGGGAACATTTTAATATGGAGACCTCAAATGAGTGACACACGCTCATCTGGACAGTCACTGTGGCTATGCCAACATAACTTTTACGTCTGCATGCCCAGACACACCACTTTGTTAACTTTGTCCCTACACATAGATTTCCCTTACGTCACAATAGATGCCATTCCCGGCGACTGCACGCGCAGCAGACGACGGCTGCAGCCTGACCCAATCAGCCTTATTCACGTGGGGAAAGCTGCGGGCTAGTAACCCACAATGCTGCTGATGAAGTCATGTGAAAGCTATCTACTGACTTTCTAAGATGACTTGTGACATCTACGACTCATGCTAATTCATGCTGGGCACTGGCACATTTTGAACGAAATTCTTGAGATCTTTTTTCCCTGGAAAGATTAAATTCCCCGTGGTCTGCGCCAGAAATCTTGTGGGACAAGTGGCAACAAATGTACAAAATTCACAGTAATTTATTCATATCTCATTTTAACTACAGTTAATGGACCTTTTCCCAGTACCGGTCCTCCGAGCGGCCGCAGCGACGAACCTAAACTGGCAGTAAGGCACACCCCCAAAAATGTTTGGCTTTTGGGGAACTCGTGCACGGAACGTTCTGGTCCTGCAGTCCCTCTTGCACCCACCCATTAGCTGTGCCTTTCACATGAATGTCACGACAGCAGGCGCACGCTCACTTGAGTCATCTGCAGCGGCCGAAGCGCCTCTTTTTCTTCACTTTTTTTTTATTTTCGTTGCTCCCTCACTAGTAGCCAAGTGCTCGCAGCTTTGCCCCTTTCCTTTGAAAGCCTTTTTTGTCTGCATGTACGAACTGACTGCGAAATGTCCGAAAAGGGGAAATGAAAACGTGCAGCGCTAGGAAGCATAGCCACTCCCCAAGCAGCAAGCTGAGGGACCGCCCTTGTGTTTATTTCGCCCCAGGCTACTGCCAAGAATGGCAGACCGGTAGCCCGCGTATGCACAGATCGCTACTGAGAAAAGGTCCATTAGATTTACCTCTGCTAAGGTGTATGACCTGCATGTACAAAGCTGGAATAGGACAGCATACCCCCTGCTGGATAAAGAAGCTTGCCCACTTGTTCATGTGGCATTTTACTACCTACTTCAAACAGGGTGACCATGGTGCAGATGACTACAGCCCACTGCTTAATCGACAATTAGATGACAAGCAGCTCAAGGACAATGACAACTAAAGGTAACATCGGTACCAGTCTATTTCACCAAGACACTAGACGAAAGCCATGTCTCAGAGTTAACAATTTATCCCCTGAATGTTCCTGCCTGCCTTAACACGCACGATACCAATCTATATTACTGATATACTAGATGAAAGCCAGGTCTCGGAAGTAAGTTACCCTGAATGTTCCTGTCTGCTTCGACTTAAAATGCATGAATCGAAAGCTTAACAGAAGTGCAAGAAGAAAGAACGAGGCTGAAACTAAACTTTTACGCTACTTGCAGTAACCTAAAAGTGTTTGCTAAAGAAAAAAACAATATGCACGGCATTTGTTCGGTCTTCCTCAGGTCAGCAACAGGAACCAATAGCACAATGAAAATTATCATAGCTGAACTGGTTTACCTTTACGGGAGCAGCCGTTAACTGCTGGTACCGCCACCGGTGATTCGTTGCGAGTGCTGTCACAAGCTTTGATTATGTTCAGGTCGACAATATCCTGGGCACTGAGCACAAAAGATGGAGCAACAACAAGTTAGTTTTGTGTTAGTGCAATATGCTACAGAATGGAGGCACTGGTGCAAATGATGAAAGCAAAACACGTAGCAAGGCATCAAGGCACGCGAACACCTAACAGCCTCGTGTAACACGATACAGAGGTGCTTATATCAGAGAGTTATAGCAGATCGGAAAAATTGTTCCGGTACGGTACGCGGTACCCATTACCGGACTGTACCGGGAAGGCTCGTTTTAAGAGTTATAGCAGACTAACTACCGGACATGCTACCGTGACTGGGAGTGACTTGGGTTGTACGTCGTTTGACAATTCTTCGCGAGTCTGTGGCGTTTCCTGTGCTGAAATATTAGTTTTTAGTTCTCAAAAGCGCTAAAGGCATAATTAAAAAAAATATCCAACGCCCATACGTAGATTCGAACTAGAGACTGCGTGAACATGAAGCGGGCATTTTACCTCTACTCCATCTCAATAGATGGCGCCAGCAGGTCAAGCTGGGCTCTCAGTACATATGGCTGGCTGCTTCTAGTTTTTCGTTGTATTTGAGAGTCCCTCGCACTGATACCGCCTGTTCCTCACTCACCGATTTGTAGATGGGCCCCATGTTGCTGTTAATACTAGTTATGTAGCCAGATCACCTTTATTTCACCTAAAAGAAGCTATCGTACATGCGTCGCTCGACGACACAAGCCACGGCAGTTGGGCCGGCACCGTGTTTTGCTTGCTGCTTGAGCTGTCAGGATCGCGCGGATTCCACTTGTTGCAACCTCATTTTTCTTAAACGATCTCATATTTACAATCTGTTCGTGTAGGCGTGAGCCAAGCGTACGTCTACCAAACTCTTCCAAAGCGGCCGTCCGCTTTGGAATGACGGACACGGTACGTCTTGGTGCCGTCCAGCCAAGTCGCTCCGGTATACGGTAGGGTTCTGCGCATGCGCGGTGGCGTCCAGACGGTAGACGTTACCGTACCGGAACCGTTTTTCCGATATGTTATAACTCTCTACTGCCAGCTTGAACAACACAGCCCCGCAAAGTTGTTGTGCACTGTAAAACAGGGGCCGTTTTGTTAAACATTCTCGTGCCATCAGGTTTGCAAAAGCTTTTTGCTCTCACAGTGGATCAAAATAAATCAATGAATCAATAGACCAAAATAAAACCTTTATCTTTCTAGACACAAAGACATGACCAGAAGAAATCATTAAATTTTGGATATCAATTTTGAGTATGATAGACAGTAAAAGTCAGATGCTACAGGCACTGTGACAATAAATAAGGAACACTGAAGGCAAAGTACAAGTTGCTTTGATCGATAGATTAGCTCACTGAGAACACTAATACACCACCCTTATTTGTAGCCTTCCTAAAGCAAGGTAGAAAATGGCAAAAATGCGGAGAGGTGTTGCTGCTACTGGCTATACTGCGCAACTTACACCAGAAGTGGTTGAAATTGCATGACAAATATTTTCACAAGTTTATGAAAACTTAACTGGAAGCTGTTGTAGTGTCATGCTTGAACGTCAAAGAATAAAAAGTGAGCTAGAAACAATAACGTGGGAGCCTAGCCGATAGATCATGTGGCGGCCCCAAACGCCAACAAGTTCGTTTCAGTTTCGGCGCAATACCTGGTGCAATACTCGGCCAGATAATCGTGTGACCCTTGTACAGTACTGCGAGCACAGCCACTTTTATTATGACCCTCTGTGTGCTTTTGTAGCGTTAAAAAAAAAAAAAGCAAGAACGGTTATTTTGGCTAAAGTCAGCACAATCAAGTGTGTGCAATGTCTGGCGTACGCAACATCTGCCCTGGCTGTCACTGGATGGCGCTACTCATCCATGCTGGCGGCGATGCCGCTATGTGCGGTGGCGTGCGGGGGCCATGCCCAAGTGGGCGACTCAACGCCAACATACATGCAGCCTGCTTTTCATCAACAAAGCGTCAATACTGATCACGGGTCCCATGAAAAAACATTTTGCTTAGAGGTCTGGAGCAGCAAAGAACACGGGAGTTCAGGGAAGCATGACTGATTTGAATGGAACTGACGAAACCACTTGGTACATGGTAGCTTTGTATTCGGTTGCTTCGATACCGCTATACATCACCGCTGCCTCACTTGCTTCCAGTTTATAGTGACGCAAACAGTGGCTGCAGCAGCCTCTGTTTGCGTCATGAAATTGATGCGAGGGAAATGAAGGGAAATGCGTAGTTTGATGAGAGATTTTTCAGCAATAAAGGCATCTTTCGGCATCAATAATGGCTATGGCAAGGTTATAATTTCGTTTGAAACCAACTTGCTGGTAGCCTTCAGTGCCCTTAAAGGCACCCTGACACTAAACAAGAATCACAGATTGTGTCAACTTTCAAGGCACTATGTAAAGAAAGAAAGGGACGGGCGAAGACAAGATAGAGACCGGAGGCCACCGTTCCAATTAAGCTGCTTCTTCTTTCTCTACTACTACAGTGACCATAGAAAACAAACTTTAGATGTCAATTTGGAAGATGATAGTAAAAGCCTGACGTTAAGGCATTCTGACACTAAATATGAAGCGCAAGTTTGGCTTTGCGAGCTCTCTAGGCAAGAGGTCGTGATTATAAGAAATCATAAACTTCGGATGTAAATTTGGAAATTATAGACAGCAAAAACCTGATGGTTAAATTTGAAGGCACTCTGTCCCGAAATAACAAGCAGCGGTTTTGTCAGCTCGCCATCGCGTAGTGGCTTGTCACCGTAACTAAACGGACGAAATTTAAGAGAATTTTCATCTTCTCGGACAAGGCACGGAACGGGCAACTTTTAACGAAACGAGACAACCGACGAGAAGCGTCATGCAAGGTAGCACAGGGACGATGCGTCGTGGACGAGATCTAGTGGCGGTTGTTTACCAGATGGTAACTTGAGAAACGTGACACTTGGTTCCATTTCGGGACGCTTGCGACAACACAATCTGCTGGTTGACCGTGTCCACGCTCTCGATCCTGCCTCGATACGTGCCCAGGATGTCTCCGCAGTCCACATCGACGATGCAGCCAACCCACTGGTCACTCATGGCTCGTATCCTGCCCGCTACCTCGATTGTCGTAACTGTTGCCTGGTGCTCGATTCACGGAAGCAGTTATCGCCTGTGAGCAAGCTTCGTTCTACCACAGGTGCGTGCAAACGACGATCACGGAGGAACGCTGACAATTTCATCTCCCAGACACGACGACAAACGAAGCCTTCGAGTTTCACAACACTACAAAAGGCTCACATCCACCATTGCACCGAACTGCACTCTGCACTGCTGCACTTTTTTCTAACGCCAAAGACACGACAAAACCAAAACCGACAACTGCCAAACTATCTCTCATTGTTTTTTTTTTTTTAAGTATATGGCCAAAATGAAGTCGATGAAGTCTTCGACAATTTTAAAGGTGATTTTTTTCGAACATTGGCCTTTTTTGCATTTTATGCGTTTTCAACTTACCAGGGTTATGTCACGTTATGTTCAAACATTACCACTTTTTACAGCATTTCAACTGATAATAGAAATAAACTTTAAGACAGTAAAATATTAAAAATAACTCGTCGCCGTTATTTCGGTACTCTACGACAGAGTTTCTTCTCTACGACGTGTAAAGACATGAAGAAGTTTCGTAGAAGTGACGTCACGCGCAAACAGCGCGGGCATGCGCGCGGTCAAATCGCCGGCCAATCAAATCCACTGAGGGATATTCAAAGGCGCTCGAGCGCTCAGCAGTCCGCGCCAACGCTGTGCAGCTGTAGGTGTACGGTGCTGCATTCCCCGTTCCCGGGCTTTTTTAACGTTAAACTGGTTAGGCCACAGCTCATCACTATGTCGCAAAAGAACATTTATTACTCGGACAAGTACTACGACGACAAGTTCGAGTACAGGTAAGCTAGCAAAGGATGTCATTTTGTCCTCGGACCACCGCTGATGAGCCGGTTGGGCGCCAGCAATGGCGGTCCAACGTTCCTATTTGCTTCGGAACCGCGGCATGCCGTGTCGGGGTGTACGCGACATCTGATACCTCTCTAGTTTAGCTGTTTGGAGTTAAATCGTGTCCTGCGATCGTTTTTCTCGTGTTTTATACTTTTTGTCCGCATTGTGGGTGAACGAACGTGTTCGCGCGTTGCCGGCGGCGCCCATCAGTCATCGTAGGCCCTGTCATCGGCGGGTACAACGGATGCGTCTTCTCATTTCCTGTGCAGGCATGTCGTGTTGCCGAAGGACATTGCCAAGCTTGTGCCCAAGTCCCACCTCATGTCCGAGACCGAATGGCGGGGAATTGGCGTGCAGCAGAGCAAGGGTTGGGTGCACTACATGATCCACGAGCCTGGTAAGTTGCCACTGCTCCCTGCTTATCACAGCGGAGGCTCATAGTTCGGTGTTTGGTGGAAAGTATGGCTGGGCCTGTCCCAGTCATGGGCATGGAATGCAACCGGCTTTGGTATCTGTAGCACTACCTCCTGCAGTAAGCGAAAGCTGTGTGGGTGGCTGATTGTGAGCATTACAAGTTCAGGAGGTAAAATTTACTCCGGACTGCACGGGTGACACCATCGAGGACTTGTTTGAGACCGGTTGCATATGGGCGTGCTGAACGCGGCTGCTGACCTTTTTTCGTGCTTTGCCGTTCGCATTGGCGGCAACGCATGCTTTCGCAGTGAGAACCGCTGTCTGCGGTGCCCGACCGGGAAACAAAAGCAAAGATTACCGCCTTGGCGCGCAGTGCGCAGATTTTTCGCGAGCAATGGCTTCGGCGTGTAGCCGATCGTTGCGTTTTCGTTCTGCCAAACCGTTACATCTTTGTCGGTTTCGGAGCACGACTTGGCTGATTATTGCCGTTGAGTGGTGAATGCCGTAGAACGCGTGAGTGATGGGTTTACGACGATCGTGTCATCTGTCACACACAGGGAGAAAGAAACTAATCAGTTGAAATCGCGCCTTCAATCTCGTCAATTTCGCTCAAGGTGTCTGGAAAATGTTCACGAAGTAAGAAACACATTATACCAACAAAAAAAGGGGGGTCTTCTTCATCAAAGGAAAAGAACTTGAACACCGAATATAAACAGTCAAGCCTTACACAAAAAAAAAGCAAGTGTTGTGCACGCGATATACAGGCACCACAGTTTGGCAAAGTGATGATGCGACAATTGGTTATTTTCAAAGTACATTAAAATGGCTCTACACAGCTGGGCCAGATAATCTCCAATTTTATTTTCCGGTCTGGAAACCCCCGGCTGTGCTTGTGATGGCAATCGTGTAAAGTGAGGCACGCAGGCTCCCATTCTACCAGCCTCGGTCCGTGTTGCCTGCACGGTCCGGAGCTTGCTGTTCGATTGTCAGAGGCAGATAGATGTCTTGCCCTCTGTACGCATGGGCGTTGGCAAGGGGGTGCGAAAGGGGCACTTGCCTCCCACTCTTCCTAAGACCCACTGCTTTATTTGTGCTTGCTTTTTTTTTTTTTCCTCGCTGAAATTAGTGATAACTTTTTAAAATGTTCGTTGTGGCCCCAGCGTCAAAAGGGGGGGGGGGGGGGGATTGGGAAAGGGGACACTTCAAAATTTTTTCTTCATGTGAGTTCTGGACCTACGTTGTCCACCCTTGGATTAGCTATGCCTCGGGTATTTGTTAACGACACCCCTCGCCTAACGGCAGGTGCTGAGCCTCTCAAAGGCCGTGTCAAATGTATTCAAAAGGCCGGCTTCTGTGCATTTGCTCGTGCGAAACATTCTGGTTGGAAGACGCTGCTTCCAGTCGGGACGTATGTCTGCTTTTTCCGCTCGGGTTTGCTAAAGCTGCAAGGCCATGTTTGAAAGGAATGAGGTTTTGGTGGGCGCAATAATTAATTCCGACTCTGCAGGCTCCCTCCGTGTTCACCACAAAAGGCTGGAGGGACCGCTCAGCATAAGCAAATAAATGCATCTATCCATTTCAGGGTGCTCAGACGCACACTTCGTTTTGCAACTTGGGCAAGGGCCTCTAAAGCATTTGCCGAATGTCACGGTTGAAACTCTTTCAGCCCTGCTTGAGTTCGCTGCGTTGCCTGAAGTTGTAGTTGCGACTAGCGTTCGAAAGGCAAAGGAATAATACTCCCCCCTCCCCTCCTCCCTACTTTGTTCGTGTACCTCATAGGGTAGGCTGGCTAGCGCACCTCTCAGCCTCCATAAGCCAAAGTGAGCTCTTGTCTGTGAGCGTCGCGGAGATGTTTAAAACAAGTGCGAAGCTCTTTCATTTTAGCTTTTTCAAAACCTAAAATAGACTTCAGGTGCTTCTTGAAAGGAAATTCCGGTGTAATATAATTTAGCGCCTTTTTCTGATGAAGAAGAGAGAACATTCCGGGCATGTTGACGATGCCGAATCCGAAGGTATTTCTACCGCCATTACCGCACCTGAGCAGACCGCAGCTGAGTAGGACGGTGGAGACATCGCCTCTGCCCTCAAATAATTCCTCGCAGGTAAACTCGTATAAACCCAGAAGCCTACTTTTAAAACTTTTGGGTGCACCCACTTTTTGGGAAAAGGATGAATCAAAGCTGATTCATTATAGATTTCTTGAGGGTTGTTTCCCCCCCTTATTATACGAGGACAAATCTCCTTGTTCCGCATAATTCTGGCATTTACATGGCCCATGAAGTCTGCCTGTTAGCCTTCGGTGTACATGCTTATTGGATAAGTTATTGAGTTAATTGGTTCTAGCCCTATACTTGGTAAAGCATATTTAGGATAGCTTCATCGAAAGCCACATTCTTAGTTTTAATCTTGCATATTGGGTAGGCCCCCGTCGAGGTCACACTGGGAAAGGAAAAGAACCATTAACGAGTCAGGCAATGTCGGCTGAGCTAAAGCAGCTCTACATATGAAGAATGCATCAGCAAAAAGCCAGTATACACCATCTCCTGCACACTATGTTAAAAATAGACATTTTAAATGGAGAGGTGTTGAATTTAGCGGTGCAGTAGCACATGCCGTCTTCTGACGGAAACAATTAGCGAGCACAGGATAAAAGCATAAGTTCTTGCGCACCCACATTCAGAGAAGAAGGCAACGTGGCACAGAATTCAAAGTGCTGCGAATCATTGCATGCCAAATACAGGCCAGCCAAACACCCCAAAACTGCGGAAGAAAACCCGTGGCAGATTCATCCCTTTCTTGGACTTTCTGCTATCAGCACGAGACGAAAAATGTGGAGACACCGCCACATTTGTTTTACTCCTATTAGGAGCGGCAGCTCTGAAGAGGCAGCTGGAGTCCAATGAGGACGAAAAGACAAAACGGAAACACAATCTACTACTCGGACAGTGCGGGTTATCAGAGCATGCGTCGCAGAGAGGGTATGGCGCAATGGCTGCAGCCGTGGTAGATCAAGGGGGGAACCTGGTTGCTTCCGTTTGTCTGGGTGACAAGTGCTGAGGTAGGCGGCATACCTTGGCAATACTGGGCGTCACGCACTCACTTACTCTCCCGCTCACCACTCACGCTCGCCATTCACCGTCTCCCCTCGCACGAAAGTGTGTGCAGCAGACCCTCCATGAGTCGTGAAACTGAACAGTATTAGTGCATTGCGGCATCAGAAGACCATCCAGATCATATTCCTAACTCAACACGCCACCAGAGAATTAATTCCAGGGTGCCCCAAGCAGGAGCTCAGCGACGACAGATTTCCGAAGCTAAAAGCAATCCCGCCATTAACAACCATCACAGCGAGCGGCTCCTGCGACGAATAGCCAACAGTGAGTACAACGTGGCGCTCACCGCAATAAGCCTTGTAAATGGCACGAGTAGCGCGAGTGGTGAGCGGGGCTCGCTGCGCGTGGGGCTTGCTCGCACTCACACTCACCAGTCCAAAATGATGGCGCGTCTCACTCATCACTCACTCATGAGTGGTAAGGGGCGGGGGTGAGGGGGTGAGTGCACTTGTGAGTGAGGCTTCCAACCTGTGGTAGGCGGAGAGGCGGCAGGCGCTTTGTCGTCATTCGCTGACGAGCACCTCAGGGATGGCGCACCACAACCACTCGGCACGGGGACAGCACGGTCTGTAAAGGAGAAAGATGGAACACCAAAGGCCATGTGTCACTTGATGCTACGAGGGCACTCGTCTCCTTATAAGAGAGTACAATTACTAGACTCGACAAGAATCCCATTACTTTACTATGGGTGCCGGCACACTCTGGCTCTCTCTGTCCTCGTCCTTTTTGCGCTATGAATTCATCAAGTTCACAACGCTGCTTGAGGATAAACAACCTGAGCTTGTGGCTGTGCGTCTACACGTATCGTCAGTGCTCACGGAGATGGCAGCAACAAGTCCAGTTATGGTGACAGTGGAGGGGATCTGTTCTCGGCCCTCTGTTCCTCCTTGAGCAGGGTCTGGTAACGTGTAGGGAAATATCCTGTCATTAAAGAAGTTCCCGGCTCATACCCGCTGGCGGACAAAATGTTGGGAAAAGGGAGGGGGGGCTCCCTAAGGCCACCAAGTATCGAAATCCATCATTATACGACACTGACGTCCACTGCACACGAAGCGAGGCGGCCTGTTATCTGATCCCCTTAGACTCTGCGCAT
Source organism: Haemaphysalis longicornis (assembly GCF_048455015.1). NCBI lineage: Eukaryota > Metazoa > Arthropoda > Arachnida > Ixodida > Ixodidae > Haemaphysalis > Haemaphysalis longicornis. The sequence continues at coordinate 178,680,714 of NW_027526295.1, forward strand.
GGGGCTTACCCTTTGAATAATGATAACGCAGCACACCCACTGGGGCTGAAGGTAGATAACTCCGCACATTGTAAATTTCCAGATATAGTACGAGTACTGCATTCCTGGTTCAGAGTGGTTCTAGTGCACGGTAGAACGCCTAATATAGCAGATAAATAGATTAAATTGGCAGGGGGCTGCCATAGGCTGCTGTGCCAGCCCCCTGCCAAACAACCTTTCTGGCTGCTCGAAGCCTGCTCCAAAAGGTCTTTTTGCCTGCTCCCAGGACTGCTCCCAAACCCACCGACCCTGTTCCACCCCTGACACGTATCAAAAACCACGCGCAACCTGTGTGTGCCACGCTAGAAGGTGAACCGCCTGACGAGAGTGAGTGACTGCACTTGCGATGTGGTGTGATGCAAGCGACGCCGCTGATTGACTCCCATTGTGGCGTGATACGGTGCGACACTTGGGCACAAGCTTTGCTTGAAAAAACGGGCCAGTTTTTAGCATTTTAGGAGGGCAAATTGCAGAGAACATGTGTAGCTGTGCTCGTGCTTAGAGGCCTCTGCTGTGAATGCATTGTGCAGAGCCCCACATCCTGCTGTTCCGGAGGCCCCTGGAGAACGGCATCGCCCCTTCCCAGGAGGAGCAGATCAAGAACGACATGTGACCGGTGGTGCTGATCCTGGTGGTGGTGCGCTGGTGCAGTGCAGCAGCCGCCACATCGTTGTCGCAACTTCCCCGTCTCCTGTGTGTAAATACTGTACAAATCCAAGCCGGATGACATGAAGCCTGCCTGCGGCAGCTCCTTGTGAGGGAGTGGCCCTCCTCCCCTTCATTCCAGACTCCTTTTTTTTTTCCCCCTTCATTCTGGCACAACGTGCTACTGCTCCCGCATAGTCCTTTCCCTTCTGGATCACCTTCCAGTGTCGCATCGTCGAGCTGTCATGGGTCTGACCTCGTCGTCTCCTTCACTTGCGTGCCTTCTCCTTGCGTTCCTACATGCCAGCCCCTGTGTGGTCCGGGAAATTCCTTCCTTTCCCGGATTCTTTTTCTTTCTCCCCTCGCTAAGGTTTTTTTTTTTTACTTTTTCTTGCAGGCTGTGTAAATGAGTGAATAAATTTATTTTATTGAGTGCTTTACCTTACTACGCCGTTTGTGGTGTGGTCTGTGTGAATGCTTGGAGCATGTGCGTCTGAAAACCTTAACAGCTAAGCAACATGTAGGACAGCCCTTGCTGCTGCTTCCATTGGATTCACTTGGCGACAGCACAGATGCAAGTTTTGATGTGTCGCTAAAGCGGTAATTTTACCAGTTCAAACACACAGGATTCATTGGTATGCACGGATTTAAAAGTGCCATGTATAATCACGCTGAGTATAGTGGTCTGTGGCAAGCATTCATTTCAAGAGATTCAGAAGTAATCCATGACCTCTTTTTTGCATCAGCTTTGCAGCCATAATTGGTGCTGCATTGCATTCATGGGTTTTTCAAACCCTCGTACACTGCCACTGCATTGGCTTATATGGAAGTAGTACACACCAACCGAACGTTCCTATTGGCTGCGATGCATCTCGTGACCGCGGGCACGTATTTGCATTGGCTGCAAACAGGGATGTGCAGTGCGGTGTCCCAATGCCTCCGTTAACTGCAAATGTGTGTATGCAGCAGCTTGCCGTTACACCCAACGTTCCACTTAAAGGCCTACCGTTGACAACCTCTGGAAGCAGCTCGGCATTAAGCTTGCCCACTTCCAATTATTTTCCCCCTTCTCTCAAAAATAAAGTGGGCGAACAATGCTTGCACCTGCAAAGCTATGGCAAGTTTGCAGCTAATAGGACAAATTAAGGGGCAATTGCCCAAAATGTAAACATCGGAAAAAGCCACTTAGTACAAAAATTTTCACCCTCTCAGGCAGACTGGCCAATGACGACGACAGCTGCCATTGAAAGCTTACGGCCAATTCACCTGTTCCCATCGCCTGCAGCATAAACATACCTGCCCACAATTTTCACATATCCACTTGAGGGAATCGGCCTTCATAGCTGGTTCATATGGCCATTCAAGGTTGTGTACAAAAGTCGTGTCTGACCTTGTTACTTTGAATTAATTTCTTTTTGCACTTCATTACATGTTTTTCCTCCCTTCTAAAATTACATTCCGCATATGCCTAGGGTTCTAGTGACAAACATACAAACGGCCCACAACTGTACAGCTGCTCCAACCTTTGATCTTTAGATAGTTTATTGCACAGCATGATTTTGCCATATATGACTATTGCAACTTTATTGCGTGCGAAACCTTGCGTTGTCCTCAACATCATTACAATAGGAGGGAAAGGAGAGTCGGACCACGTTTACTAGAGCGCACGAACTGCACATAGAACTGTTGCAAAGATTTCAGCAGTGAGACACGATCGGAACATTTGTTCATACATTTTTATATCATGTTCTGCATCATGTCAAGCACACCTTCAACATAGAAAACAAGTCGTCGAAGTAGCAACAAGCTGCTATTTACATGAAAATGAAAACCTTATATATAAATATTACTATGCCAATGCATCACTCTTATTTTTCAAAAAATAGAAGACGATGTGGGGGCTATGTGCATATAAAAATAGAAAAAAAAAACACTATTAGTACTGTATACAGTTGTAAATGTGAGGCACAAATAAGTCTAACAGGCTGCATACAAGCACGTTTGTAAAGTTTTTTGGAAGATGAACTATATACTCTGACTGGTGTAGTGATTGTGCATGATGGAAGCAAGAACCTCCGATTCCATTGCATTTTGAGCATTATTACAATCAGCAGCACCCCCATTATAAATATATTATATACAAATACATTTTTTAGATCCGCTTTCGCACAACACATTCCTTACAGGTGCGCGTTATAAGCATCCCACAAATCATATGCAAGTCCTTTTGTTTCTAAAAAAAAAAGAAAGAATTGTATACCTTAACATCGTTGGAACCATAACACACGTTATACAGTTTTAGTCCAAACCTTATCAATCTGAAAATTTTTTCTACATGTGGCACATGGACGGCTGTATTAGAGCACTATCTCAGTTGAATGCTTGCTATATTGCTGAGGATGGTTGGTTTACTTTCAAATAAGCCAGTCTACTTTGATGTGTCAGGGCGGCGTTTTAAGAGTAAGGAAGACAGTCGACTGATATAATATATATTGCAAAGATGTAGAAAAACATGCCAACCTGTTTGCTATCATGCACTTCAGGAGAGAAAGGGGCAGCACATTTTTCCAAGCTTGTGCCTAAACCTCGTTTTGCGCACCTAATCCGTGTTTCCATTGTAGCCAGCATTGTCATCATGGCTAGAGCAATTGCGGGTAGCCTAACCAACATTGCAAAGCCATTGGGTTTTGCTTTTGCACGATACAAGTGTTTGGCTCAAGGGAGATTCGGAGAGAGGAGGAGGGGGGGCAGTTCTTACGAGTAATTATAACATACTTTGTTATAACATCCATATCTTGCACCTCTGCAATCACCACAAGCATGGCAATTCGAGATGTGGGAGACACAGCCTGTAGCACATGCTATACCAACGACTCAACCTGTTTGGCCACAATTAACGTCATTTCAGGATTGTTTATGGCAGACACCAGACGACAGAAGACGTGGGATGGCATGCAGGGCCTCAGCTGTCATGGCAAATGCAAAATATCAACTCTTTATACATGGTCAGACACTGTGTGCATGCAGTAATCAATACATTTGACGTCAATGATGCACAACAGACCATTAAATGTTTTTTAAAGGCACAGAGTACGAGGTCAACAGTTACATTGCCACACATAACTAAGCCAGGCAGCAGCACAGCAGTCATTCGAAAGGTATATCTGGAGTTTTGTCAACAGCACAATTCAACAAACAACAGACAAGCTCCATAAAAACACTCGCAAACAACCATGTGGTAGTCAGTCAGTTCTGTCCCGGCTTTGTAAGCATGCTCGATTCAACAGACACCAATTTCTTTCTTGCTTGGCAAGTCAGTTTCCAGCCTGCACCAGCACAGGCTATTAATTCATTGTCTGCACAGACCTAGTCCACTTCCTTGAAAAATCAGTGTTTGATAACAAGTTTGCCCTGATAAAAAGCACGGCAAAAGTAGCTTGCAAATCGCACACTGCCACCCCCCATTTTAGGAGCAAGTTTTTTTTTTTCCCTTTCTCTCTCTCAGACGTACTTCCTGATGGTGTCCGCAATGTGCCTGTTCAGTTCGACAATGATGAAGTCCTTCTTGGTGTAAACGCGCGACTCCAGCAGAGTGTCTCGTTCCTCGATGAGCCTCCGCACGTGCTCCATCCACGATGGACTGGAGGCCGATGCACCAAGGGGCGACTCGGGTGGCGACCCGAAGGGTGAGCAGGGTGACTGCAGTGGCTCCGCCTGGGCGGGCAGTGCTGTGGGCTGTGATGCTGCCACCTCGTCTCTCGTGGTTTGCACAATGGGGGTGGCACTCTGCTTGGGTGGTGATACCTCCTCCCGTGACTCAAATGATGTCGCTTGATCAGGTTGGCTGCAGAAAGGCAAGTAAGGGGGCACTGTCACCGAGATCGTGCCACTGATGTCATGACCGAACTTTAGCCTGTCTCAAAAAAGCATCACCCCAGTGACTCCCCAGACAGCCTGCTCACAAACCAAAGCTAATGAGAGCAAAAGCAAAGCAGTTTCAGCGTGAAACATGCAGTGCAGTATGCAAGTGAGGGCGAGTTGACATGGCGATCAAGAAGACGTAATAAGTGAGACAGCCACCTTTCTTTCTTTCAACTGCAACATTAACTCGGCCCTTTTGTGTACATACCGCAGAGACTTCAGAGAACTAAAATAATGTGCAGGACACGGGTTCGATTCCTGGCCGTGGCGGCCGCTTTTCTGATGGAGGCGAAAAGTTAAAATGCCCGTGTGTACGAGATTTCGGCGCACGTTAAGATCCCCAGGCGGTCAAAATTAATCTGGAGCCCTCTGTTACGGTGCGCCTCACCGCCTGCGTTGCGTCGGTGCATTAAACCTTACAATCAATCAATCAATAAAAATAATGTGCAAACAAAGAAGCAACAGAGAAATAAAATATTGCACAAAAAAAAAATACAAAGGTGCAAGTTGTGCAGAGAGCAATTTCTGGGGGGAAAGGGGGGGGGGGGGGGGCAGCTTTCGAGAGGGGAGGGCGTGGTATATAAAAAAAATCGCGCCAATCCACCCCGTGAATGTGGTTGGAAAGCAAAGCTGTAAACGGCACCCACGACGATTACCCATGTGACGTCACTTAAATTCACTCACATAGGTCTACAAATAGTAAAACCAGAGAGAAGTGAAATGCACTTAACCACACCATTTATTACTTCAAAAAATATTCTTGGTAAGGTTAAATCAATGCATGATGCATGAACGGTGGTTGGTTGAGTTGTATTAGTGTAGCACAAGAGTGGAAACTTTTTTTATAAAATTAAAGTAAGCTTCAACCCGATGTAAGACGATCTGACTTCTCCGTTTCGGCGCCGCGGACGGAGGCAACGAGATTTGCGACAGAGACGGCGGAGGAGGAGCAGGAGGAAAAAATACTTCTGTTCCGATTTCTGAACGGCCCAGAGTGCAGCCCAGGGGAGTGATTCCTTCTTCTGTGGGGCCCATATGCAGTCCGCGCGGCCTCTGTTCTGTCCAACCGCTGAAGCTGGGTAGGTAGAGAGGGCCTAGACAGCAGCATCTCCCATTGCTCTTGTTGGGTAGTTGACGGAAAGAGAGCAGGGTGCTCAGGGCTAAAGTCACACACCCCGATTACGGGGCGGAGTGTTCCTACTTCTGAGCAAAATTTACATTCAGCGTCGTAGCGATTCGGATGCATTAAGTGAAGACGCGTAGGCTGTGGGAAGAAGCCCGGATTGTATGAGCCGTAGTGTAGTTTGTTGTTCGCTGGAAAGGTCAGGGTAAGGCGAAGGTACGGTCTGTCTCAGAAGGCGACAATGCTGGGTTATCTCCCTGAACGTGACAAGCGGGTCACTGTCCTCTTGCAGCTCCATTGCACGGGAGGTAATAGCGCAGGCTTGTTGGGTGGGCGTATTGGTTGCCCTCCATTGAAGCGTGAGGGGGTGTCCAGGTGAACTGAATGGAACCGTTTGGGGAGTGGTTTTTAGCACGCGCAGTGCAAGTCAGGACACCAAACCCGACTGATAATTCCAGTAGGCTTGCTGGGAATCGGTGACTACCCTCCGAACCCATGGTTGAGTGAGAGCCAAGGTGATGGCTGCCTCTTCTGCTGCCATCATTTCTTGGGTCCTAAGCGAGGTACACGCAAGGAGGTTGGTTCTGGAGGTAGCCACGATCATGGCGTATTGCTGCCCTCGATGGATGGAGGCGTCTGTGTGGATAACTGCAAGATCCCCACCGAGGGTGGTGTTTAGCGCTTGAGCCCATGCTTTTCGGTGACCCTCGTCATGTGAGAGGTTCATATTTCTAAGCGAAGCGAGCATCTTTAGCTTTAGTCGCCAAGAGTTTGGGACTACGTCAAGCGGAGTGACATTCTGGCTGTCCAGCCAATCTGGTGAAGCATGCGGTTACGTACCCCAGTTCTGAGTCGGACCTTCTGGTTAGAAAGACGGCCTTCTATCAGGTCTTCCACCCTGTTGTGGAGCCCCGTGCTAAGCAGCCTCTGTGTGGACGCACTCATGAGATCAATGGCCTGCTCGACCGCCTTTCTAATCATTATGTAAAGCATCTATATGTCCTCCTTGTCGAGAAGAGGACAGGGGGTTGGCGTAAGTGACTCTCCAGAAGACAAAAGCTTCAATTAATCGAAAAGTAGCGGATTCCTTTAGGCCTCGCTTCTTGGTGGCAACTCGCCTGATCATGTGTATGATTTGATTAATGCTGTTTTGAGGCGCTGCAAGGAGACGTCCCTCTTGGTGTTAGCCTGGAGATGAAGGCCCAGGATCTTGATGCTGGAGCTTAGAGTGATGGCCTGGCCATCAAGGAGTATTTGAATGTATTCCTTGATTTGGCGTGAGGGCGGATGACTAGGAGCGGTAATTTTTACGTGAACACTGGAGGCTACAGGCTTTAGCACATTGGCGTTCTAGATGTGAAATGCCATGCAATGGTGTGACCTTCCTTTAATTTTTGTAACTCTTAGCACATGAGCAAGGTGCGCACAGGGCCGCTAGAGGGGCGTGAGTGGTCGCGTGACGCTGTCACGTGGCATTCAGCGAGAACGCAGGGGTTAAACCCGTAGATGTGCTTGGTGAGTACACTGCCTTTCTTCCCCGTCTTCGCGTGTGCTCGTAGCTAAATCGGTAAGACAACGGGCTCTTGCTTTGTTAGTCTATTAGTTCCAGGTTCGATTCCCGGCGGTGCCAGTAAATTCTTTTATTTGTTCGCTGGAGTTTTCTGGTGACACCAACGGTCGCGAAAGAACCCTTGGGGGGTAGAGGTAAAAAGCTTTGCTTTAAAAATATGCCACGTTTTTCTGTCACACAATGACATTTATTGTAGTGGTTTTCTAGAGAGAAAGTGTGCTGAATGTGTTTCACTGGAAAGTAACCGCACATACTTAGTGCGGTCACTTTGTGCGCTCGCCCGTGTATTTTCTCTGCTCGTGTGTTTTTGCGCAGCTTGTCAACACACATTGATCGTCGTTGACTCTTATAAAACGGCATAAATAAATAAGTATATAATCGCAGCCTGATGGCCGGTTTGAAGTGTGGACCGGCAACCAACCCGCTGTGTCTAAAAAACCGGTTGGGCTGGTCAAAAACTGGGCATGTAGCAACCCTAGTGATTTATCTCTTTTTTTTTCAAATATGGGGAAGGGTGACAATTAGGCAACGAGGGTATAATATAACTGGTGACCGCATGAAAGTTTAAGAAATCAACACTCTAGAAAATGTGAAACACTAAGGGGAGTGTGTGGGGCTCTTCTGTTTACGCAGTTGCTTTTTTCACTGATCCAATGAGTCAACCGAAGTTATAGTACTGCCCTTCGCAGCACCCTGTTGAAAAAACAAAGTGCGGAGGGGTGGGAAAGAGGCAAGGACAGGGCCCCTTTCCTGACCTGTCAGCAGACAGACATGCACAGTCGCACACAGCAGCAGTACAGGGAAGGGAGCTCACTCCAGTGCCGGCTGGAAGGGCGGCGGAGGAGAAGGCGGGAGGGCGGGGGGTGCGTCGTCTTGACCCCGGAAGCGTGCCCTGGCCCGCTGGTAGAGGGCCTCCACCTCGTCGTGCTGTGCCTGGCGGCCCCGCTGCTGGGCCTGCCGCAGCTGTTGCTGGCAGTCCAGCAGCCGGGCTTCGGCTTGGCTGCACCGCTCCCGGTAGCGCTCCTGCTGCTGCAGGGCCTCCTGCACCTCCTTCAGCAGAGCCACCTGCACACCGGCGGGGGAGAGGAGATGCAGCAACACACCACCTCTCGCTCGGCTGCGGGGGAGGGCAGTCCCTGAGGGCAAGACGTGGCAGGCTAGAGAGCCTACGATGGAATCTCTACGATGAAGACTCGCAGGGGACTAGGGCACAGAAGCACAACGACCGCTCATTAACAGACGTCCATGCTTCGCTCTGGCCTTGGACATACGAGAGCATGGAAGATGTACACCTGGCTTAGGAGGAGGGTATGTCGAGCGGGATATACAAAGCTGTGGAGCATGCCTGGTATCAGTGTACATCCCAGTACCTGTACGCGATATAAATTTGACAGATGAGAACACCAAGGTATGAGACTTTCAGCAGCTGCTGAAAGTGTTAGTGATTAGAACTACTGATTAAATGAAAGTGATTGATTGGAACTGCTGACTGGCTGTAACTGAACAACTAAATTATTATTAGCAGTTTTATGAAGCCTCAGCACATCCTTCATCCTTCATGGCAGATATGTGGTGCTCAGTGTACATGCATGTCATTCTCAACCAAGCACATGCAGAAATGTGACAAATGAAGGGATCCCCCGCTAACAATCTAAAAATATTTACCCGGTTGCTGGTGCAACCACACAGCAGCTCGTATCAGCATCTCCAGGAATCGAAGCCTCTCAAAAAGCACTTTCTAATACTTCAGAATACATGAATTTATTTGTGATCACATTTGCCACGTTCACTCGTTGCTTACTCTTTACCTGCGTCCTTTTCTTTGGTTAACTGGAGGTACGCAGAAATTCAAAAATGTGAGGAAGAGAGTTTTCTGCTCAGTAAAACTCCCTTTATTCATAGTTACTTAAGGTGAAGTAAATTTAACCAGTTACGTACCAAAGTTCTGCACACATTAAACTGGAAATACATGCACCCAAAAATAGGATTCAATTCACATCTGTCTTTTATGATTTGGTGTCATTCATAACCACATTATCTGTATACAATTCAGAATGGAAAATTTGACCTTCATGTGTGCTATTTTTCAGCTGACAAGTCCTTTGCAAATTTCAAATGAATACAAGAAAAATGGCTTTCAGGTTTGAGCAGTCGCAAGGGCCCCGAAACGTCTTATCAGAAGCCAAGGGTATTGGAGAACTTTGGGGAGCCGTGCAAGCCTGTGTAATCACCAGCCCCACAGTTGATGCATCTGTGGCATTATCGGAAGAAGGAAATCAAAGGGCTGTGCATTACAATGGGCTCTTTCAGGGTGACACTAGTGGGCCCTTTCCAGGACACATCATTGAGCTCACCTTCTCGGCATGCAGCTTCTCAAGCTCCACCTGCACTTTGATCTCTTTGGAGAAGGCGTCCGTCTGGCTGGCCCTCAGGGTGTCCAGCATCTTATCGCGCTCCTCGACCTTCGCCTCCAGTTCAGAAACCTGTTGGCATGGCCACAAGATTGCGAAGCCACGTTCTTCTTAGGAATGGGGTCATTACAGCAAGGATTGGGCAGGATTGTAAAAGCAGAACACAGACACGGTATTCATGCGACCAGCCCAAAAGAGGCTAGACGAATTTGGAGACCAGGCCACGTGCACTTTCGGAAGAGGACATGTGGACATACTGACTGAAATCGTTTTCAAAGTGTATGATTGCAACGTCTTAGTGGCAATAATAAAAATAAAAAAAAGCCAACGGAAAAAAACCTTGGTTGATTTCTCTGTCATAGGAATCGGTACAACACGAAAGTGAATTGTGCAGTGAAATCTGCAGCTGAGCATGATTTGCGGGTCGGCGGCTGTCTTGTGGGTGTGCTTGGCGAGTGACGTCCTGCTGGCGGGTCACTTTGGCAAAGGTGTACTGGCGTCATTTCCGTGATGGATATGTCGTCACCGAAATCTTGGCGTATCCCGGCATGAAACACTTTCGTGTTAAAATATAAAACCCGAAAACATACAGCCCTCAGTATAACGTACTCCTTAGTACTAAAGGTTGCTTCCCCGCAAGAAGACCCTGTGTGCAGGGGTGCACCCTTTAGCCCGCTTGCTTCGTAGTACTAGCGTCATTTCCGTGACGGATATGACGTCGGTGAAATCTTTGTGTATCTGGGAATAAAACACTTTCGTGTTAAAAACAAAACAAGATAACAATTGTCTTCTGCCCAAATGTTACACCAATGGCAGTTTAAAAGAACAAAATTTCTGGTATGCATGGCACCACGACTACTTAGCACAGTGATGCATACCTTCACGGAACTTTAAGCAATGATTTACCTGTTTCTTCAACTTTTGCTGTTCGATTTCAAGCTCCATCACTTTTTTCCTGCATAAAGCAAAACAAAACAAACATTAAACTACCACAGGCAGGCTTCACCTAGTTACACCAAGTGCATGATTACCCATCGGGCATAAAAGGCACTGCACTGCAAAACAAAAATATGTGAACAAGTTCAAACATTTTAATGACTCTTACGCACACAAGTGGCTTCTGCTGAAGAAAAGTAAATTTTAATTTGTGTCAGCCAAATTTAAAGCAATGAAAAGGATCAAGTAAAAGTTTCCCAATGCCTCTAGGTGGGCCTGGATTTAGTGAGAAATTCTAACATAGCCTATAGGCCAGCCGTGTCTACTTAATTATACGTTGCACACAAACACGTGCCAGCTAGCTATGTTAACAAACAGCTGAGAAATTTCAAATGCTATTCTTTACTTTGTGGTGATAAATGAGGTTGATTCACTCAGTCTCCAAAAAAACTCGTTTTCTATTAAAGTCCACATTTTTGACCAATTAACCAAATGATTTCAAAGCGCAAAATTAATCCCCAATTGGTCAAAATTAATCCGGAGCCCTGCACTACGGCACACCTAATCGCCTGTCTGTGAAGCGTCGGCGCGTTAAACACAACAATCAGGAAAGACTAAGTGTCCAAATGCCAAACATGTTATCTCATTTTCGTGATCATTACCATTATCATCATCATCCTCTTCCCATTGTGCCTTCCTCTCTCACTGTTATGATAACTGAGAGCCTTGGCCCTTGCTGGGACTAGATAGATCTACACTGCTAGCAAAAATGCCCTTTCTTACACACCTAACTGCTACTTCTGCAATCAGCTCGCTTAAGTTGCACACATAGGCCTTAGCCCACGTCCCTAACACACACACACTTCTAACTCAAAGGCCACAATCCATTCACCAGGACCGCCTCTAGTCAGCTACAGCCACGGTTCCGCCACAGTGTTGGGAATGCCCCCTCATCTTGCATTCCTGAAGCCCCAGATCCGATTCCATCCAGACCCACATTTACCCATCTCTCTGTTCACCTCAAGTACTTCAATTTATTCATGTCCCATAAAAATTTGGCGTGAATCTGGGCATTATTTGGACCATCAGTCATTTTGTGTGCCATCCATTGGCCATTTCCCGCGAGCTGCTCGTTTTGTCTGTTCACCAAGGAGAGGCCCTCACCTCTCGGTGTTGAGCGAGTGCTCGTACTGTTCGAGTGAGCGCCTGAGGGTCTCCTTGGCCTCCTTCTGAAGACGGCTCTTCAGGAACTGCAAGTCCGACTTCTGCTGCTCAAACTGATGAGAGGGGGAGGAGGAGAGAGACTTGACACACTTAAACCAACTCACATGGGCAAACAAGCACAATGTGAAAGCATGCGGTTAGAATGTCTCCAAGTCTTGAGATTTACAGGATATTTTAGAACGACGACAGCAGAAAATGAACCCACGTTGATTTTGCACTTGAGCGTGGGACCACTGCCATTCGAACGTGGAACCATAACAGACTGCCTGCTTTAGGCCAGGCTTTTCAGCTTGCCCCTATGAATTTTTTCCATAACTGTCTCTCTTATATGCTGCAGCTTAGTCGCTGAACATAATTTAAACAATGTTTAAATGTAATTTATTTTAACCTGGGAATCTTTCACGAATGAACAAAGTTTTACTCGGAGCCAGACATACCTCACAGCCTCTGATAAAACATAAAACAGATGCAATCTTATAGCTCTAGTTTCTCGTAGCAGAACAGAGGGCAGGACGTGAAACGAGTACCTCAGCCTCTCTCCTTGCCAGGGCCTCTTCACGTGACTGAACGTCTTTCAGGCGTGACTTGAGCTTCTCCTCCAGTTCTTTGTTCTCTTTGACCTATGACAAAGCGTACGACCATGGGTGGGTACAAGGGCTGCAAGAAACCCCGCAACCAAAACTGCTCAAATGCTAGCACTGCTAAGTTGCACGCGAAGGTTTTGCAGAAATGACACAGAACACTGGGCCTGCACATTTCACCCATCTTAAAACAGTAGTTCACAAAAAAGACAACTGGTCTTTACTTTCCTTTAGTATTTACTGGAGTATTTACTTTGATCTTAAATATTTAGATATTAATTATTACTCTTTAATACCTGAGCTTTGGTATTTAAATTGACCTTTCTTGCTATTGGCACAGTTTACTAGCCCTTTCAGCCCTGCTTTTTTTTTTATTTCAAGCAAAACAATGTTTTCTGTGCGTTTTCCTAAATTTTAGGGGCCCATAAGCCCACAAACAAAAAATAAAGCTGGAAGTACAAATAATAACACATTCAATAATGAGGCAATTAATTAGGACATCTGCCAATTAAAAATTTCACGTTGGGCAGAGACATCACATTTGCATATTTTGCTAAACCTTATGACTACATGAACCTACAAACAAAAAATGAAATTCGTAGTGCACGTATTTATACATTTACGACCTTGGGAATAAAACCCGGACCGGCATTTTTTTTTACCCTCAATGTCGTAATCTCGTCTTCACCGAAGCTTCTTCTTCTTTGTAGCGTCCAGCTCCACTAAAATCAAGAAACAGTGATATCTATCGCACTAGGCATAATTGAAGAACAATTCCCCAGAAAACTAGCAGTTCTGGTTTCGTTCTCTGAGCGCTAGAGGAACTTTTAGGTGATGGCGTCAATTGACACCACCAGGGCCGAAAGGGCTAGGCCCCAACTGGCATCTTTTAAGATGCCTAGTACTATTAGGCCCTCAAAGCCTATTGCTGAAGTTATTATTGTCTTGGTGTTTTGTGGTGCAAAAATAACTCAAAAAGTGCTGAAAAGGTAAATTTTCGTCAACCAAGAAGTGTCTTAGCATTAATTCATTTATGGTTACATCCAAGATCTTGTGCAAATAAGAAAGTTGCTGTGGAGCCTAAGAAGTGCAGTATCGTAAGAAAAGGCTGCAGATTAATTCAGCCACCCAGTCCTCTTCCACGTGTGCTAAGACCTTGGCAATTACAAATGGCCAATACCCAATGCCCCTGCCACAGCACTCAACCATCCAGCCACAAGGGCACTGCATTCACCTTTCTCCTCAGCACGGAATCTCGCTCCAGGTCATGCCGTTTCCACTCCTCAGCAATTTCACGGAGACGGGCATCCTCTTTTTCTTTCAACTGCACGCAGTCAACAACGAAACAGGATGTTAGCCAAGGATAAGGTAATGAGTAATGTACGTGCAGGCATACTCTACATTAGCATGCAGCCTTGCAAAGCTCTAGTGGTCATACTGACAATTTCTTGCAGAAACAATAGACAAAATGGAGTTGAACCCCGACGTTATGATGTTGACAGGGAATGAAAAAGCCTTCGTAAAGCTGCGCAATCCATACGAGTGAGAACGCAGAGACATTTCATGGCCAAGAAGTTTGTTATTTTGTCCTGAATAAGGATGATAAAAAAAACCGTTACACACTTCTCATAGCTTCAACAGCTAGGATATGGCAGATTACCGCAGGAGGCCGATGGCATCCACTGCATCGCTAGCTGTGGGTCAACAACCCGCAGCGTCCCTAGCGCCATCTCTAAGTGTAACTTATGTGTGCGCTGGCATTATGTCTGAAGCAGCAGTCAAAGTTCATGCCCAGCAAAATGACATCTTTTTTTAGTCCGCAGCACTTAAGCGCCCGCTCCTGTGGTTTGGCGGCGCCGTCGTCCCTCTCTATAACCGAGCGAAGGAACGGGACACAAAAGACAAACGAGACAGAACAAGCAGGAAAGTGGAGGAGGGAAGTATGGCGAAAGTGCGAGGGGAGAGCGGTACGCCAACACGGCACGAGACATTTTCTCCGACGTCGATACGCTACAAGATAACCGAGAGAACAAAGAGGCCACCAAAGATACAGCAAGCAGGAAAGCGGAGGGAAAGTCTACCATGGTGACGCGCTACAAGACAGCACCAGAGTACTATATCGTGAGCCTCCATGCGTTCGCTGTTGCGGTGATCACTTTGTGAGACGCAACAGATATGCACAGTGACCTAGAAAATTGCAGTTCGCCTTGTGCACAAATTTCGCATTACAGAGTATCGTAAACATTAGCCATTTCTTTCTTCGCATTTTTCTACCCGCTTTACTAAGAAAGGTTCATAGAATTGAATTAGATGGTCAGTGTTGTTCACAAGATCAGGGCTGTTCGTAAAATCAGGGTGAAACTGTAGTTTACAAGTAAACCTGCTGTGCAAAAAAAAGGAGTAACCGTAAGTTAACTCCGTCTGGCAAAAAGAAAAAGGAGCACTAAAGCCCCAGTAAGGGCCCGTTCACACTTGCGACGAAGCGACGCGACGCAGTGACGAAAGCGATCGCCACCCTTACTGTTCACATCTGCACGCGACTCGAGCGACAGCGACTACTGTTTATTGCTATTCTTGTTATTGTCTCACGCTTGGAGCGAGAATTCATGGGAGTTTCGCCGCTTCTGGAGACACAGAATCTGGGTGCTTTGGCAGGATATGACGCCAGAAAGTCTCGCTTCCTGCTTCTGCTTCAAAAAGTGACGGTGGCGAAAAAAATTGGTCGAGACCGATTGCTCTTGTCACGCGACAACAGCGATGCCAGGCGACAAAAGCGACAAATTTCGTCGCTTTCGCTCGCTTTCGTCGCAAGTGTGAACGGGCGTTAAATGGCTGGCATGCACAACTGCAGATCACACAGACCCGACTCCTGAAGAGGATCTCCTGCTGCTCTTTCCACAGTTCCAGCTCTGTCATAATTTTTAGGATCTCCTGCTCCTGTGCTGCCACACCGCCCGCTGCTGCAGCTGGCACTGGCTGGGGATGGGGATGGGGATGGGGATGGGGCCTGCTGGCGTCACCATTGCCAAGCTACGAGGAGGGGAGAACAAGGATGGGCAACGTAAAGGATTGAAATCCCTAACACTGCCCAAGCCAACACCCATCTCTGTAGTGCGGAGTACACTTTTAGATGCGACGGCATCTCATTCACTCGCCTTGTCCGTCCACACCTATCCCCCATTCTCCTCACCGCGCGAGCTGCGCTCTCCGCCGCTCACCCCCTCTCCTCTCTGATAGCGAACACTCGCTCGCGAGGGGCATTGGATTGGATTCGATTGGCTTGGCTTGGCTTGGATTTGGATTAGATTTGGATTAAAGTGGATTGTGTTGGATTGTGTTGCGTCATAGCCGCGCCACATTGCGTCATAGCTGCGGCGGGGGGTTCACGGCACATTTCACGCGATGGGAGAATCAACCTAACGGAAACAACAATGGAACCCCCTATGCATCGCATCTACACAGGGGTTCCCGCGAGGGGAGGTGGGAGTAATTTTTAATTATTGTTACTTTATTTGAGGCATACTAATGTTCAGATAGATGCAAGCTCCTCAAAGACTGCACAAATTTGTGAAATGCAAGATGAAATAAAACAACCTCATTTAAAATCTGGGATTCCCCGACCAGCTTCCGCAAAATTAATATAGTTGTGCGGAAGGCACTGCAGCAAAGAGAGCTCTGCGGTTAGGCTCAACAGATTTCACGCTGTCGAAACACTACAATTTTAGGCATGACAGGGAGTGTGAGAGGGACACGGCTATGGAAGTGAATTAGGCATTACAGAACACTGAAACAAACATTGAACAAAGTTCAGTGGAATTGTGTCAAGTACTGCTGCTAGTAGAAAATGGCATGGGGCTCTTTTACTCCACTTGAGTTTGACTTTGACCTCCTCGCAACCTTTGAAATGCAGAAAATGGATCGGTACCATACATGCTCACCAGCCAAAGGGCAGAACACTCGGATTGACATATTAAGGCTGAATTTTGCTAACGGTTGGTTCATCTTTCGTGTATAGAGCTGAACGTGTTTAAGTTAATTTTTTATGTGCATGCAAAATACTCCTAATGCAAAACAGTCTTTGTGTTAATATTACCTGATGCCTTCGAAAGTCGTGACATACTGAGCGTGATTGCGAAATAACCCAATTGGACAAGTGGCGACTTAGAAAGTACTTAGAAAGACAGCACCCAAACGATTTGCATTGTTCTGTTTTGAATTTTGACAGATTGTGTGGACCCCACGCCATTCCTCCCTCGAGGGAAACAAGGTGGCACACGCCGCTACTCGGGCGTTTTTGTCGACGGAAGAGGACCTTTCTGCACCCTCCGCCTGTCCCCCAGTCCCCTCCCATACACTGAAATTTTATATCATCATAGCCAACCCTGGCTCTCCTCCTCAACCAATCCTCAGCACACAGGCGGCTCACATTTGGCGTCGACTACAGACAAACACATACTACAACACCTTCATACTCCACTACACCTCCCCCTCTACTCACCCCTACAACTGCCCCTCTTGCTCCGTCCCGAACACCACCTACCACCTGGTCTGGGAACGTCCCTACAATCGAAACCCCTACCCTTCCCCATGCCCTGGGCAGTGGGAGTGGAAGCTTACCGGAATGCCTCGCCACACGCGCCCAGGCTGCTGCACTGGCTCGTGGCTTTCTAGACTGAGAAGGCCACCCACCTTTATGCTCAGTAAACGTTTACAATCTAAATCTACAGAAAATGCACCATGCTGCTTTCCCTATGCCCCCTTAGCACACACACACAAAAAAAGCAAATGTATCTGCTTCACGATGCGTTAACACAACCATAACGTTTAATTGCTTTCAAAGACAATAAGTATCTAAAATAAGCGCAGGAAAGAGGTGCTAAATTTTGAAGAATAACTGCAAGCTTTCTCCTGTTCCCCAAACAGCGATATTTAACTTAGAACCTTACGCACACAGCTGTGCAAGTTTATACGCTCTTTAATTTCCTCAAAAAAGCTTTGAAGTTAGTTAAGTGATTTGATTTGACTGATTAGGAGGTTTAACCCGCTGACGCTATACCAGCGATGAGGCGCGCCATAGTGGAGGGCTCCGGATTCATTTTGACCACTAGGTATTTTTAAAGTGTGCGCCGAAATCTCAAACACACAGCAGCTTTTGCTTTTCACCTCCATTATCGCCCCTTCGCTTTTTGCCTCGCTTTTCAACTCAAGTTAGCTAAGTACTCTAGGTCTAACCAAGAGTCTCACTAACCCCTTTTTGATCAAGTTACTTGAGATGATCAAAGTTACCGGCATTCTGGGCGGAAGAGAAGTGACCCCAAGGTCATCAAGGCACACCACAACTTGAAGCTCTCCAATCATTGCCCTGGGAAAAAAAAAAGAAAAGAAAAAAAAAACAGAAGAAGAACCCTCATGAGCAACAACACGAAGACATCGAAGTGTATTTTCTAAAGCAATAATAAAATTCCCTGAATTGGTCCACAAACTTTGCCACTGTGAAGCAGTTTCGTGATAACAAGCAAGTTCATATCAAGCAGAGAATTAATGTGATGGAGCCACGTGGACAGCACGTCACAGCCATTGTAGATTGAGTTGTACATACACTCAAACCTCATTATAACGAAGTTGAAGGGGAGCCGTAATTATTTCATGACATCTGTATTTCGTCATATCAATTATAGCAGTTTGCGGCAAAGCGTGATCAGTTGGGTGCACAACTATAAGCATGCAAAGAAGGAAAGCACAGTCACAGCGGAGTGAGTAAGCCGTTTGACTCTTGGGTTGACTAAGACTAATATAGTTTGTTATATTTATTGGCCGGTCAATGTTACTTCGTTACAACGAGGTTTCGAATGGATGGTTATCTATGGAAACTTCAAGGGAAATTTCATTTACTTCGTTACACTAGAAGATGAACTGCCCGATGAGAGCGAGCGACCGCGACAATGTTGATTGGCTCCCACTGTGGCACGATATAGTGGAACACCTTCGTGTGCGTGCCCGCGCCAGCTGCGACCAGCGAGCGCCAACAATCTATTTATAAGCTCCAGCAGTCAACACTTTATCCCTGGACAATCCCCCCCAAGCGGGTACGAGCCAAACACTTCAAGGGCATCACCATCATAATCATTATCGTGATTAGAGCACGTAGATAACGTTGGCTTTGCCGCAAGGCGTTTCGGCTTACGCCACCACCAACGGCGCAAGTCAGCCAATACAAGCTTCGCTTTAAAAAGAAGAGAAGTCACTTACCCTCTGGGGTCTATGACAGAAACCTTGGTTGTCTGCATTCGCCTCTGACCAACCACTCCACTGTCTTTCTGCAGGTTAAAAAGAGCAAAACAATCACAGTGCGCAGAGCCAGATTCTAATCTGTCATAAAGCAAATACAAGACTTTTTTTCCAGCTTTTATGCATTCACAATAATTTATATCAGATGAACTTTGAACAGCGAAATTAGCTTCCTTTTCTTCCCTGTTGCCTCCTCAACAAAGCAAAATAAAGTTACTTATAGTACAAGTTCACTGTGAATACGAGATGAAATCAAAGTTTTTATAGCTTCCCATACAGCAAACACCTTATACACGAGGCAGGAGTGCATGCAAGTTTAATCGAAAAAGAAAAAAATTAAGTGCTAAGACTTGAGGATCGAGCAAATAAAAAAATCCAGCGATCTCAAAAACTTTCTAGATTATCTGCTACAGCTGAACAGTAAGAGTGCCGTGCCCCAGAGGCATATTTGTTTACAATTTCAAAGGTTCCTCCACTAATGGGGTGCAGGCAAGCTGTTCAAAGAGAAAGTCCTGAATACAAGAGGGACGCGCCAACTAACCAGAAGGGTGGATGCCGGGCACCGCAGGACATCTCCCAGGAAGACCTCGGCCGTTGCAAACAGCCTGTCGCTATTTTCGCTTCTGCTGAAGATTTCCACTGTAAGTGGAAGCCTGTGAAAGAAGAAAAGAAAATCAGCAAATTTCGGGGTTAGACACATAGGCCTAAGGGCTAAAAAAACTTGCATACTTAACGGTGCTCTTAAAGCTGAAAGCTGCCGCAGAAAAAGAAAAAAAAAAGAGACAGATGTAAAGATGAAGGGATTAGTATAAAAATAACAAAGGAAGCTTTAGCTTCCATAACACTGCCAAGACACTGCTGTGTTAGGTTTTTCTTAGAAACATCCCAGCAGTGGTACCTTTAAGATATTTCAGTAGGTACGGAATCTTTGACATGGTCGTACTGACAACATTGGCATTTTCAGCGTCTTTACACGAAAGGATGCATGTAAAGCCACCTTGGGCAGTAACTAGTTACTAGTAACGCTCTACCGGTAACTAGTTACTTTTTTCAGCAACTTGTAACTGTAACTAGTTATTTTTAAGTTAGAGGAACTTGTAACTGTAACAGTTACTTTTTTTCAGAGTAACTGTAACAGGAAATGCCTTTACAGGTACTTTTTTTTTATATAGAAAACTATCCGTTAGGTACACTCATTTAAGGCCGACGTACAGATTGCGCTTGCTCCTTTTTCGGACTTTTTTTCTCTCTCCACCTTTCACTTTTCCACAGCACGCCTGCTTTCGCAGTTTAGGAAAGAAGGTCGCTACGAGGATGGATTATCTTTCCTGCAGAAGACCGAGGTCAGAGGTCGGTCTCAGAGGGGATGTCTAAAACTATTTTTTTGTCTTGAGCGAGCAAAAACAAGAAAAAAAAACTGGAAAGTAGACCTCTGAAAAGAGGGAAGCTCTCGGTGCTAACTTTGAGAAAGAACTCATGCTAGGTAAGAGTGAGTTTTGCAAAAATATTCCCCGACACCAAGTTGGCGGGGGGAATAAGCAAAAGAGGCCGATGTAACCAAATGAGGCGTGCAGAACGATTGTTGGTGTTGGGCTTGAGTGCGCCCCTGTTAGGTTCCCTTCGTCTGGGGTTTTACCACGTGCACTTTTGACTACCTGCGCTCCTTCGTACATTTACATTAAATAAACTCTATCATTTGTTTTGCGATCTACTATTATTTAGTTTTATACAGTAACAGAAAAGTAACGACATTATTTTTCCACAGTAACTGTAAAAAGTTACTTTTAAACATTCTGTAACTGAATGTAAGAGTTACTTTTTTGGCTTTGGTAACTGTAACTGTAACATTCAGTTTTTGCTGGTAATGTGCCCATGACTGATGTATAAAGGATGGTCTGCTAAGCGCATGCTTTTATTTACTACTAGTTGCCAAGGAAATTTATTTAATTTTTATTTTAAGTTTTATTTACTTTTCAAAAAGTGTCGTCTATGCCCCTCGGTCAAGCGTGAGAAGCCTCTCAACTTACTGCTGGAACGCAGCCGTGACCATCTTTTGCGATGCAGCGAAGTTGTATGTGTTGAAGCCCCCCAGAATGGTTGCCGGCAACCCGGGATTCACCACGGTCCACTGCTGTGACTGGAACGGGGTAATCGTGCCTAGGAAATGGTAGTGATACCTGCAAGCAAGGCAGTCACTGTCATCATCATCATCATCATCAAAATTTGGGGGCTTAAAGGGGCCATGCAGACAAAATAAAAGTCAGTTTTATTTGAAAAATAGTGCCCCCAATGCTTGTCCAACACCAAGTGATGCTTTATTCATTACGAAATCAAACAATTTAAGCCATAATTTTGATTCTCCCGCTGAATCGTGTGTTTTGTGACGTCTGCAATGACGTATCCAGGGCAAATACTGAAGCAAACGTAATTATGTGGACTACGGATACAGTGAACAGCGGAATGCCTTATTCGCTGTTCCTAGATGGCGCCACCATACCACTCGGGACCGCTGCCCACCCTTGCTTTGACCGGATTTGTGCCTGAATAATGCTTGTTACGGTTAATAGTACTCGTCTCATGAAACATTGGGTATGCTCAACAAACAGTCACAGAAGACAATGTCGCTTATGCCAGTTGGCCAGTGTAAGCACAAAGTGCAGGACGGCTGTGCAGCTATAACCAGCATTGTGCGTGCAGTATGCACTAGTGCTTCTATTTTTACGTGCACGTTCGTAACTTCCACTGTAAACCCCACAATTCTTACTGCTATAAGATTAAACTTGAGCGCAAATAGCTCGTTCTGCAAGCTTATAACCCGTTTAACTTGTGTTGGATTTTGCCGGCCGCAGACAATCGCACAGCTGTACATAATACGTCATAGGTTCTAGTGCAAAAAATGACCTTATTTGAGTGAATTTTGCGTTAAAAGTGGTGTGAGTGTTATTCCAAGATGGCAATCTTTCGAATAAACCAAACGCATTTTATGTGCATGGCCCCTTTAACACGGCGAAGCTGCACCTGTGCTATGAGCCGCTTAATAGCGGAGCACTGCAGATCAATAGCGGAGCGCTGCAATTTAGACCACCTGAGGATTTCTATTCATGCACGGGAATCTCAACACGAGCATTTTCGTTTTTCACCTCCACCACAAAAAAATTGACGAAGCTTGCACTAAGTCGCACAAGGCTTGAACCATAGTGAAGCTGGAGGAATTCTATCTATGTAAGCACTGAAGGACACAACCACCACGCATTGCATTAGGTTTGAAATTGTGTTTTTACATGTTCTGTCATCACTTTTCACTGTGGTAGTAGTAGTAGTAGTCATTGTCATATCCATCTATGTCATAGTCTTCCTCATGCATGACTGGCGGGCCCGGATCATTTTGTCCACAGGCTTTCACATTTTTCCCAAAATGGAACACATCAGCGAGTGCTTTGTAATAAGCAGCAACCAGCTTCACGAACTGGGCATCTCTAGTTCATGCATTTTTGTGTTCCTCCCTTGAGGCGTGGACACACGTGAATGGCTTTTTTTGGTATTTTTTTTGCGAGCACCATGCACAAGCCTGGACGATGCCAAGCACTCCTTATGCAGCGCGCGCTCACGACCGTGGTAAATTTCAGGAGTAACTATGAATAACATTTTTGATGACGCCACACAGCGCACACATTACGGCCAGCAACAACAGCTTCGCTGCTAAAATGGCTGCTGTGGCCAGGACCCAACTCACATCCTTGCGATTCACTGCACAATGCTTAGCCACTGAGCCACTGCTACAGGTGTCCCAATCACCATCATCATCAACTCGCTGGCATATATTGTTCACTACAAGACAAAAGCATAGGTCATATACCTCCAACTGCCTCTATGTGGCATTATCCGAATCCACCCTTTCCACCCAAATTTTTGTACGCCACTTGTCCACCGAGATTTCTGTGCAGGCAAGGAGGGACCTCACCTGACGTAGCACTCCATTTGCCTACTGCGAGGAGTCGAGAGGACTTCCAGGCTCCTGATGTCCAGCATGAGAGAGAAACGACGAAATTGCTCCTCATCTGCGTCATCCGTCAGGTCTATCACTTGTGGCTGCTGTTTTTTCTTCGCAGTGTCCTGGGACGGCCGAAGGTCGGCACCTGATCCAGAGATGCAAAACCAACTCAGACGGGCAGCAAGCAGAAAAATGGCCAAAAAACTTCCAGTCACCCCTGGAAGAATAAGGATGCAATGCAGTAATACAAGACCAAGCTGCTAAAGAAAGCATTACTACACAAACATGAGCAAATCCACCGTTGAGTTTTTTCTAAAGGTCCACTTCATGCATGACAGGCTACATTTAACCAAAAAAAAAAGAGGGGTGGTAGGGAGGTGTACGAAAATGAAACCTGAATAGAAATTCAAAAGCCCCTAGCTTTTCTGGCTTCTCTGAGCTGATGGGTCAGTATGCTTGGATGTGGTTTGTTTGAGGAGGAGGAACATAAATTTGTTGCTCATACTGAACAAAGACACGCATGTAAACAGAACATAAATGCACCCACAAAAGCGCTAAATTCTGCAAAACCACTTTAGTGATATCTTTAGCAACCCACCCCGCTCAAAAGTGAAGGACTAATTCATTGTGCGTGCCTTTCCACTGCGCACTTGTTGATGCTGCTGTGGCAGCGCCAGCCATGCAACGACAAAGAGAAGGTGATAGCTACAATGCTACAAGTTTCCCGCAGGGCTGAATACGTGTGCCTCCCATTCTATGAGCTTAAACACCAAGAACGCAAAATAATACACCACCAGCTATCACTTGTGGTTTCTTGTTGCGTTTTGCCACAGGACATGCGAGTACATAGCCTAATATGTTTCACTGTTGAAAACTGGGCAGCACATTCAAGCAGCACGCACGGGTCACAATAATTTGCATGAAGTTGGCTACAAGGAGATAAAGAGAGAGCGAATGACCACATTTATTGCATTATGTTAACTTGATTTTCATTACCTACAGAAAAACGAAGAACGGCACCGTTTGGTTGTACATGGCAACTTCGTACATGAACGGCACGGCATGGCACAGCGGATACTTTCAAGCATTTCACGTGCCGACAGGGGACTTTTAATTGCCCGCTGAGCGAAAAAGACAGCATCCGTAACAGAAAAACAGCTCCTTTGGAGGTGTTCCATTGCCCGAGGTGTTCTATATCATCAGGAGTTCCCGCAAGCTTGAGTAAAAGGAGTTCCATGGTGCAAGCTTGAGTAAAAAAGCCAGCATACGGCACTGGCATCCCCAATAGAAAAACAGCTAACTGAAAGTAGATACATTTCACAGCATTTGGGAAGTTGTAAAAGGGTAAATAAGGTATTTTGCTAGAAAGAAAAGGGAGCGACTTGGCCGCTTGTGTTAGTAACTGCAAGCTGTGACTGAAATTGAAAAGGGTGGTGCAGGCAGTGCATCACCCTTTGGAAAGCAAGGACGGGAGGGCTGCTTCAACTCATTCAACTACTCCTGTGGCTCGATGTAACAGCTGCACATAAAGCCACCAAGAGCAGTGATGGCAGAAAAAGTGGAACACCAAGTAAGAGGGCGCAAAGGGGACAAGGGCTGCTTTGCTTAGGATTTTAAAAATAAGGACCCGTGCACTAACCACTCCGTTGTCCTGCGTATGGGTCTCCAGTGTGGTGGTGGCTGGCAGCAGTTGCACCAGGGGGTCTGCAGTTCTCAGCACGCCCCAGTTTCTGCGGGGGTGAGAAGTCGAGCTGTTTGCGAGGCTGCCGAACGGGGGATCTTCGCTCGGGAGACCTCTCGGGGGGCCTCCGGGTTGGCGTTGGCGGCCGTGCTTCACGACCCTGCGACCGCTGCCGAACGGGGGATCTCCTGTCTGGGGAATTCCTCCTCTCGGGAGGCCTCCGGGTTGGTGTGGGTGGCCGTGCCTCCCGGCTCTGCGACCGCTGTGGCCGGGAGGGTTCTTCCTCCCTCCTCTCGGGCGGCACGGGAGGTGGGGGTGCAGCGCGATGCTCGGGTGATTCATGACCTCTCCTGCCATCGCTCTCATCTATGGCAGGCTCGGTTGCCTGGGAGAGCAATGAGGGGGACAAGACTTCCGTAGTAAAGTGGCTAGTTGGCCAAGTTGGTACGGGTTCATGGTGTGTCACAGTGCAAATGACCAGGCACGAAAGAAAGGAACACAGGACGAGCGCCGTCCTGTGTTCCTTTCTTTTGTGCTTGGTCATTTGCACTGTGACATACCATGAAGACTTCTGTACTTACACTGGAAGGGTGCCCCTTTCCCAGTAGAGTGCATTGGGTTACGGAAACGTACTCAAGTTCCTAATCTGTACCGATGTCATATTATTCTTCTGTTCAACCGAGCACTGTAAGCGGTAGAGCAGATTCCTCTCTATGGACAATCACTGCAGGTTTTTATGCATGTCCTGTGCCTACCTCGCATAGCTTTGCCTCATACCGCTGGAAAAAGTTACTCGCTTCCTCATTCTACAGAATGCTTTTTAATAAACCTTTGCCTGGCAACCACAAGTGTTTTTTTAAACTAAGAATGCTTTTCCGTGAAATCTCGTTACTGGGGAACACACAAGGCAAAGGTCAAACAGGGTAGGAACAAGCCAGGGAGCCATTTTAAACACAAAATCAAGCTGTATTACCTTTGTGTTTAGTTACAAAAACAATAAGACAAAAACGATATGAATGGGGCTGGTTGCCTGCTAAAGATGCATCATGAACAGGGGACTAGCAGGGGTGGTGTACAGGGTGTTACAAATTTAACTGGAACACTTTCAAAATTTTTCCTGAGTGAATTGCAGCTTGGTTCGTGTTCAAACTTCGCACCTTCAATCATCACAACAGCTTAAATGGAGGTAATTCGTCAGACAGAATTTTGGAAAACCAAAAAGTTAAAAAAGTTTACATAAAAAACAATTCACAAAGCTGTTCTAACAACATCAAAAATATGCATCTTACACATCTCGCCAACAAACTGAAGACTAAACAAAAAAGTCAGTGAAAAAATGTTGGAAATGCAAAGAAAAAAATCATGTAAACAAACACCAACTCTGCGGTACGCCTTGCATCTTCAAAAAAAATAAAAAACCACAAATAGCAAAGTGAGGTTACTACATTATTGGTGAAAGGAATAAAAAAAAACACAAACCGAATAAAATAATCCAACATCTTTCGCTACTCACAGCCATATTTGGCTGTAAGAAATTCACACTCTAGACAAGCGGCACGAGAACACTGCACATTAGTAGACAATTTTTTGGATTTCCGCAGATTCTTTCAGTTTTTAAGCGAACCTTCAGTGTTTTCACTGATGAAGTCTCTAACGCGAAAACGCCCTGCAGGAAAGCAGACTTCCTCTGTTGATGATGATGAATGATCGTGGGTGAAGTGAAAAAAAAAAAAAAAAAAAAAAAAAAACGCTTCACTGGTCGGAATCAAACCTGGGATCCTTGCATTATGAAGCCGGCATCTATCCGACAGCTCCATTTAGACATGGCCGAAGCAGCTTGGAAAACTCAGACGACAACCAAAGAACCCGTCACGAGAAAGCTTCGTGTTCAGCCATCGTCGTCGTTGTACGGAAGGGCGCACGATTTTTTTGTCCATATTTTCTTCCCCAAAAGCTTCATAAAAGTGGTTTTGATGGTTAATTTTTCTCTAAGGTCGGTTTATTAAATACAGTGTTATTATTATTTCTTGTGTGGTGGAAAAATAGGAAGTGTCCCAACAGGCAACCTACAGGTTAATTTCAAGATAGCAGAATTTGTTCGTGAAACCTGGGAATTCACAAGACTCCAACCTGTAAAATCAAGCTTCACTTGCATTCATGTTGCTTACTCGCCAGCCTACAAGTTCGGTAAGCTTGTGCGAGCAAGGCAACAAAAGAAGTGGAAGGAAGGACAAAGCTAGGTGAAGCACATGCAGAGATCTGGGGCTTGTAGGCAAAAAGTGGTGCACCAGATCTCTCTTTCACGTGGAAATGCATACTAGCTTGTAGTAAAACATGCCCAAACCATAGGCTTTGTTTCAGAACACCAGTGTGCCTGCGATCACGCACACATTCCTGGAAACATGCAGTTGCACACCTCACTTTGAACACATTTCAACTGTTACGTATAGAAGGAAGAGACCGAAAAATATTATAAGAAATATGCGAGGCATATCACATCTGGAAAAAATGAGTGCGTGAGCACTGCTTTTCAGGGTCAGCCAGGAGCCCAATCTGAAACCTACATCAAAAAGTATGAGGCTCTTGGTGATGCCTAACTCATCCATAACAATATTATTATATAACTGATAATTGTTACAACCGGTATTAGGTAATTTTCGGAGAATTTAATGGTACAGTAAAATCTCGTTACAAGAGACACTCAAGGGAACCAAAACACGTGTCTCTTGTAACCGAGGTCTCTTGTATGCAATGTTGCTAACATGGCGAACATAGGCAAACCAACCAAACCGCTTTCATTTAAATGTCTCTTATAACCAAGTGTCTCTTGTAACAGTGTCTCTTGTAACGAGGTTTTACTGTATTTACCAGCATCTTTTTGTTTCCAGCGAAGTTAATAAAATCGCACATAAAGGAATCTGCGCAAAGAGACAGATAATTCTAATGGCATAATGCACCAGATTTCTTCGCAAAACTGTAAAGTTATTCAAACGAATAAGTTTTCATTCACGAAGATGCAACTTTTTTTTTTTTAATGTTGTCACTCGCATATATGCCCAAAAAGTTTGCTTTTTTTAGTAGAAGTGAGCATAGTGGCACAAACACAAATAAAGTGAACATAGTGGCGATACTCATGGCTGCAGCAAATTACAGCGCACACCGAGGAAAACAAGCCCAAATTCGCAACAACAAACTACTGCTGCCGCTCTGACTAAGCAGGTCGTGTGCCAATTGACCAAGCCCAATGCCCAGAAAAGGCCAACAGTTTCCAGATAGGAGGAAGCCTCTGAATAACCTCCTTGACTTTTCTCCTTTAAATGACTGGAGCATTTCACATTACTGAAGAGTTTTTTTTTAATGTCAGCAATTAACAGTAACCCGAATGATAAGCTTCATTTGACTACAATAATGTAGTGGTGAGGCTTTCTTTTCACCTACAAGGTGTTCGAAAGGCGCTCTCTCTCGTTGCCCCTTTTATCTCCTTGGCCGCAAAAGATAAGAGGGGCAGCCCCAAGGTCTCCCTTCACAGCCAGAGTGGCTGCGTAGAAGGCAGCAGTCATTAACTTTTTCTGACTGCGGGTGAGATAGAAGATGTGCAGATAGTGAGCTAATGAGCACAAAGCAGTAAGACTTCTTTGTGTCATGCACATTATGTGCCTGTGACAATGGCAAGACAACGCATCTCTCGCATACGTCTCTGAAGAATGGGCTCGATACTGTCAGGCTCAAATTTTAGAACCAAGAATGAGAAAAATCAGATTTGTAATAAGCAATTCATTTTTACCATATGACATACGGCATAGTTGATGGCCATTTCTACGTTTGGCCATCTTTAAATTTGGCTGCTCATTTCTTTATTCAGTATATTATTCTAACCGGTGTCATAATAATTGAGTTGTGTATTCAAGTAAATTGATAGATAAGCATGTAGAAGCTCATTATAAATGTACAAAGGCTTGTGGTGTATACCTATCTGAAGATTAGGATATTAATATTACCGTATCGTGTATCATTTTTTAAGAAAAAAAAACAGTCGTTAGCCTGTACTACATCCCACTCACGTTATTTCGAACAGCTAAAACAGGCATTACCAACAGAGCACCAGGTTTGAGTGCTTCCCACTTGCGAGAAGCCTCAGGTCCCAAGAATCTTAAAGAACTGCTAGCCACACTTCAAGATCACGTTTAGTTCTCAAGCTCAAGTTTGTTGTACGAGAAGTAAATACATCCGCTAGGAAGTATACAGGTGGGACCCTTGAGCTCAGGAATAAGTTGTAAAAGGGGTCCCTACGATGTATGAGGTATTATTTTTGAGCATTTATAAACAAAACATTCATTCTCCTCCTACAGACAATTGTTACAAAGTCTTATAGAATAAATGCATAAGAACACAACACTTCACCACAATGCTCACCCCATTTCTCTACTGTTTAACAGCCATCAGAGCATGCTGCAATCAAGCAGACCTGCATCCAGTGGGATGTTTTCAAGCAACCTGAGAGTGTTTGCCCTCAAGATTCCCCTGGTTATTTTGGTTTTCAACTGTCCCCGCAAATAGATAAGCGGGGGACGCAAACAGTCGGCTCACCGGTGCTTCGGAAATCTCAACTTTCAAGCCAACTATGGGCCTGTACTCAGGGGGTGTGCTGTTCACCAACGCTTCATTGCGGGGCACAGGGTGCAGCTGCAAAGAAGAAGAATGGAAGGATCGGGACGAGTTATATTAGCATCTCGCCTACGCGACTTAACTTTTACGCTCAGTTCGAATAGCTGGGAGCTTTTTATATGCAGTGACGGTCATCTACCCAACTGCCTATTTCGCCTGCATTAAAAAATCTGACCATGGCAAATGGAGATTTAACCTACAAACCCGAGCTCAGCACCAGAGTGGCTCATCCGCTAAACCACTGTGATAAATGAAAGACAATACCAAGATACACAAGGACCAGGAAAACAACTAGGCAAATATTTTGAGGGCCTCAGCTTTCCCACACAGGTATAGGTAATTGGCATTTGTATATGCAGTTTTGCTTCACAGCAACCAAATCAAACAGCTCCGATGTTTTATTTTTTCTTCATTACAACTATTATGTTTGCTCTGACCACAAGTTCTCCTTGCCAATGTTCTCTGTGGGCAAAATGGTGTGAAAAGCTTCAAACATGCTGGCACATGCTGGCAAAGGACACTAGCACTAACTTCAATTTGTAACTACAAGGTACAAGCAAGGGCTCTGCATGCTCTAAATGCACCCATGTCTGCAGTCTAACTGATCAAGTCTCTACCAACTGAAGGGGAGCACGTAAATGCACAAACAAAAAAATCTCCGCAGAGTGTCATGGACGCCAAGACTTGCCTGAAACAAGCCCTCCACCGAGACAGAAAACCTGGGCGAGCTGGCTGAAAAATCCCCAAGTGGTATCTCAGTCTCTCCAATGACTGCAGTGCGAGATGAGAGCTGGACCTGAAAATGACCACCAAATTAGCACTTCGTGAAACTGAGGACCAAAAAAACTTCATCGCCTAAACCCTCGTCGCCGGTGGCTGGGTACTCCAGGAGGTTACTCCAGGAAGACGGTGAACCTAACTCAAGGGTGGAGAATGCTTGATGCATTCCTCTTTACTGATGCCAAAGTCAGCCAAGTGCAATGCAAAATAAATGCTTGCTACAGTAAATTTTTTCGTCCGTCAATAGTTTGCCTGTCTTTCCGGCCAGCTCTGTTGACCTATTAAAATTTTAGAATTAATTCTCGGTAAGCCCGCCTTTTTAATGGCATGAGGCCAACTAAGGGCAAACAGTGCCAATGGTTGGCATGCAGTAAAATCAGGGAGTCAATAGTACAAGTAAAAGTGTTCAAAATGCAAAGATGGCTGATGTGTAGGGCCAGGTATAACTGTTTAACTCTTTCATTACTGTGTCTATTCACAATCATTCAATTTGAACAATACCTTGGGAGCCCCTTTACATAGCATTCCAGGCATTTTTGGAACAAGTAAAACTATTTGGAGTTAGCTCACAAAATGCCCTTTCAAAATCAGTTTTTTTCATTTTTACAACAAAACTAATTTTTGACACGCATTTGCATCACCTGGGTTTGTAAAAGGGACATGGTAATCGTACATCACTGCTACCAAAAAAGAAGGCATGCTGCTTTTAATTACTCTGCATCAGTGTTTGGTTTTTGTTATCAGGGCACGAATGGTGATTCAAAGGATGATTTTCAATCATCAGGCTTGCACTCTGACAGTAATAATCCCTAACATCGGCTGAAAATGTCAAGCAGTGCATATTTTACAAAGATACTTCATGATTTTAGGCAGTTTCATCGCCTTTGCGCACATTAGTTTAGGTCGTGTTGTAGTTCTACCACAGGACCATTCGCAAATAGTTTACAACAGTTTCGGTTTCGTTTATGCATCGCGAAATTCATATTTGGCGCTACTACGCAGTTACATAACTTCAAGCCCATCTGCCATGGCGCCTTCAGCACCTACTACTGATACTCGAAAAATGCACGTCGCTCGTGATTTCATCCCACCCTAACCAAATTTCTGCAATAAGAACTACCGATGCAGGTCAAAAGATAAAACCCAGCCGCCAGATATCAGTTCCGATAAGGAGAGCGCTTCAAACCGACCTTACACTGCGCCAGCTTTCCACTGGCCAGTTTCGTTTCCACATGGAGGAGGTTTAGTGTTGCTCCTTAGTAGAACTGTATATTCATACAGAGTCTCCAAACAAGTTTTGTATTGTTTTCTTTCGAAAATGTTAGGTGGCGCTGCAATGCCGGAGGCTTGTAGTGCTGAACTCTCTCATCGCGCAACATCTACCCAGTGAAAGCTTGCAGGGCATGATTCTACCACGTTGCACCTCATTCCTGCTAGCAGGGCTACAATAGCGAGTAAGAAGACGAGAATAAACTGCAAGTTTATGTTTTGAGAGATAATTGACAGTGAACATCAGCAAGCATCAACCACCAAGTTTTGTTTTCAACTCCATGCAGATTTTTCCGCATCGCGTGCTTGTCCCAAGTACTCCGCTGGCTGTAAATGCAAGGTCAGTCAATATTAAGATGTTTTTATGTCACGTAGGGACAAATTAGTACCTCTAATAATGTCAAACTACCGAATTCTTTCCAAGGAATCACCGAAAATAGCGCATTTTGAAATAGCAATTGTGCTTCACCGCATGGCACCAGCACCACACATGCAAACATTTTTTTTTATATCTGACGAACTGTTCCGCGCAAGTCAATGTCTTCCATTGTGTGTTTCTGAAATGTTTCTCTACAAAACGTATAATTGAAATTCTTTCTACTGTCAGTGGTTTGTTATACAGAACTCATTTTTTGCAGTTTTCTACGGCAACTTGACAAACATTGCGATTTCAATATTTCTTTCCGCAGCTATGAATAATCTGCACCCGTTAAATAATCCGCATGTTATGTTGCTCCAATTAGCATGTAACCATTATGCTTGACAGAAAAAAAAAAAAAAGTTTCCTTAGATCGCTAAAAATTGGTCAATTCCCCGCGGTAATGAGAGAGTTAAGAAGCACTCACATGAAATTCTCATTATGTTTTCAAAAGCACCAATAGTATACAGGGTAGTACGACGATAATTGGAACATTTCAAAAATTTTTCCCGAGTGAACCGCTGCTCGTTTTGCGCTCAAACTTCACACGAAGGTCGCATTTTGTGGTCTATTTTGTTTGATACCGGGACCAACGACGGTGCTTACCTGTTTATTCTGAAAATAAACAAAACCCATTTTTGCCTATGGGAAAATGGCGGCCAATTTGAACGTGTGAGCCAGTGCAAGCTGATCTTGGAACGGCGATGCCACCTGGGGTATGCAGAGCAAACGGACCAATGCCCCCATTCAAAGGGGGAGCCACTAATCATCATCATCATCAGCTTGCTCTGGCTATCGCCTCCTGTATTTTTACAATGCCAAACGCATCAGCCCGGACCGGCCAACCAAGCCCTCTCCTTCCACTCCGGCCACTCCCCCCCAATCTGTAGCCTTCCCAGCGCTTTAGTCACGTGACCGGTTCATCCCGGCGCGGCGCGTGGTGGAAAGCGGCAACGTTGGCAAAACGTGCTCCTCCGCAAGCCTGAGTTTTCTGACGCTGATGGGGGAGCCCCCTCCTTCGGTGATCTCAAACATAGGTTGGTGATAAGTTGTGTTGGCAACCAGGCACAAGCCACTCACGAAATTAGTTATGGTTGCGTGATCCCGGTTCAGCTCGGGGCCCCACCTTGCGAAATCTAGGCACTGCAGGCGTACCAGTCACTCTCATTGGGAAGCGCGCGATGCGTGTGGCATTGTAAAAATACAGGAGGCGATGCTCTGGCTCGTACGCCAAATCAGTCACCATTTTCTCATAGGCGAAAATTATTTTTATTTTCAGAATAAACAGGTAAGCACCGTCCCTGTTCCCGGTGTCAAACAAAATAGACCACAAAATGCGACCTTTGTGTGAAGTTTGAGCGCGAAACGAGCAGCAGTTCACTCAGGGAAAAAGTTTAACGTGTTCAAATTATCGCCGTACCACCCTGTACTATGGACTTCAATAGGCATGGGCAGGAAAGTGTTAAAGCCCACCATTATCACCAAGCCAGTGCCACGCAATAAATTGACCGCATTGCCAAAACAGCCAGTGTGCCAACGTGCGATCGTCCCTCTCCGAAGAGAGGGGCAGGCTTGCCTGTAGGGTTGGGTGGGCAGCGAAGAACCTGCGCAGGACGGGCGGGCTGCTGCGGATGTGCAGAGAGGCCCTCTCGGGGGGGAACTCGGGGTTCTCGAGGCTGGCAAACGCCTCCGTCGCCACCTCGTGCCCAAGCAGGTGGTACACGAACTGGTACGGCCCTGACCGGGCACTGGCTGCTCTCTCGGCCGCCCCGCTCTCCTGCAGCTGCACACGCATTGCCTCTGTCACGGCCAGTGAATGGCACAACAGGCATCAAATGGGGAAAAAAATGGGGCCCACAGGGTTGTACCTGGGGAAAATAAATAACAAGACCATATTTGGAGTACAAATTCCCACAGTTAAGATGCAGCCAAAGAAGCTCCTTTTGCAGAGGAGCTGCACACGAGCAAGAACCTTCCATGCAAAAGCATACGTGCAAGAAGCTCAGATGTATAAAATTGCGTGAAAAATTGGTTCATCTGTACTTTTAGCATGAAATAGTCCAAGCAGAACGCAAGCTCAAAGTTCTGTGAACACATGGGCATATGTGGAATTCACGGCCTCACCCTACTTGTTCTACCACTCTATGTAGTTGTTTACTCGCATTCCAAGCTGCCCGATCATCTCCCGCGACTGTTCTAGCTAGGCCGTGAGCATGGGCACGTCCGTTTTTGGCTTACAATTTTCGGTAACTCGTAAAACCCAACACCACAGTCACTGGGCACTGCTCCATAATACGGAGCATTTTGCTTGCTCAGACACTACTTTGTAGGCTGACCATTTTTGCAGTGAAGTGCAGCAGGTTTGAGAATGACAATGAAAGTTGTCCCTGTGCCTCATCACCACAGTCACCTGTTCCTCTGCACTACACAAAGAGTGCATTACTGTCAATATTTCGGACATGACGTGGGTATTTTGTAATCTTTTGGACTGAATCTGCTTATAAACTACTGCAGTGATGACAAACTATCTGAGAAAAAGCAGCCGATGTCACGCATTAATAATGACATTATTATGCAACTTCGGCGAAGTGACACACTACGTGAGCTATTGCCATCTCAACTTCTATCCGAGTAAAGTGGACAGCACAAACGCTAGCACTCACATGGCCAAGGTTAGCAGCAAATGAAATAGTGACGGTGAAGACGTAGAGCGTGGTAGGTTCTCTGCCGATTTCGTAACAGCCGTCAGTCAAATTGAGGCGGGGCGTCAGCTCATCGATGTCCATTCCAGGTCCCAGGCTGCTTGCAAGCTGCGAGGACACTCGCTGCATACCGAGGTCTGTTCGTACAGGCTCTGAGGAAGCTGGGGCTTCCGGCACATTGTCCTCTTCCAGGTGCAACCCTATGTGGACCTCGGGCTTGGCTCCGTGGTACTTGCTGCTCAGCAATGGGTGCCATTTTGTGCTCTGGAAACCGCAGGCAGAGGTGGCAAGATGTACGACGACATAACAAAACTTTTGAGCTAGTTGGTTCATGCTTATTGGACTTCTACGCATCTTTGTTTTCAATGATGTTCATGAAGTTGGACAACACGGGATCTGCCCCACGAGACAGGCAATAGTAATCGCATAATACGCCAGAGCTCTCAGCAAAACTGTCAAGTTATTCAAACGGAACAGTTTTCATTCATGAAGACGCAACTTTTTAAAGTTGCCACAACATCCTTAGTAGAAAAACACAAACAAAGTGAACTTAGTGGCGAGATTCATGGCTGTGGCGAATTACAGCGCACACCGAGAAAAACGAGCCTAAATTCGCAACAACAAAGCGTCTCATAACGAGCAAAGATGCCAAATACTTGGTGCTATGACTCACCCGGGGCCCTTCTTGGACGCCGCGTATCTCCAATACGACGTACCCAACACGTTCCTTCTTTTTCGACGAGCGCTCAACTGCAAAGCACTGCAATTTCACAGGCGTTCTGTGCATCTTGTGGACATGAAGGCCCTTGCGGTTGACACTCCATGCCAACTCAGTGTTGAAGTGAGGATGACAGCTATGTGGCACTGGGTCTGTGCTCAGTACTTCGCTGTCGAAGCTCGCTTCTATCACAATGTCACAGCCCTGTCGGCTTGGAAAATGCCGTCCTGCAAATGAGCGCACCAATTAGGCAAATGGAAATGCCCCCAGGCGTGATTTATGCGCGCTGCAACGAAACATATCCGACCGCGGATACCAGCGCCCCAGCAGTACGTTACTGCCGATCCACGCCACGACCGTCGTCTCACCTTCCAGAATCGAGGTGACGATGAGGTAGTTCTTGTTCATGCTGGTTCATCGACAAAAGCGAGTAGACGCGAAAAGCATAACTTATGAAGCTAGTTAACGTTGGCAAGGACATCAATCTACCGCAAACTTTCAAGCGAAGCGCTGTTTTGAATGTTTACAGGAAGCGTTTGTCGCCGCCTAGTGCTGCTCAGCTGAACGTCTATCTACCCTTGAAAGCAGCTGCAGCGGCCGTTCGCGATGTCTCCTCGGTCGGTCTGGGGATCACCCGTGTTTTAGCGAAAATGTGAGTTCATGCGCCCTCCTTGCAGCCGTGCACATCGCCTGCCGTTCTGTGCTAATGGCATCAAATTTATCGCATAATATGAAGGTCCAGCGAGAGAGCTCGCTCCGGTGTACACCGGAAGTTGGTTTGTTTATGACGTGATTTCTCAGTGGAGGTCTGAAAGAACCGAAGCCAATTTTCGGAAATCGCAGTCGCGCGGTCAGATGAAAACACATACTGTACGATCCGCTCATAATGAATTGAGGTTGCGACGGAAAAGAAGCGAACCTTCGTTGCTTCTATTAGATTTGGCGCTGCAAATTAGTTGCCGGAGGTTGTGGCCAAGAGTTCCTGTGGAAATGCATGCTGGGTAGGTTGGGCCCAGTTTCATGGATGATTTTGGCTTTGTTATGGTTGTGGGCCCAGTGCGTCGTTGTGATTTAAGAAAACGAAGCCCTTCCAAGTGGTGCCCGTGCGCTGTTTGAAACACGGGAACACGAGTCAAGCCTTCGCGGGGTGTTGGGCGGTGATGGAAATTAGATTGAACACGCCACAGCCGTCCAACGTTCACCCATGACATCGCCAGCTAGCGCCATAGCCACTCGCTGCCGGAGTAGTGGGCTAAGCCTAGTGCCTAAGCCTAACTTTCTCGGCGTTCCCGGCCGCAGGGATGCAAAGACGTGATTCCCGGGAGCCCAGAGACGAAACTCCCAAGCGTGCATCTAAAACGACGGTCGCCGCAAGAGCTATGCATTCGCAGACAAGGCCGACGGGATCGAGCAACTCTGGTGTGTTGATGGTGGGACCCAACTTCAAAGTGGGCAAAAAAATCGGCTGCGGCAACTTCGGAGAGCTGCGGCTAGGTAAGTCACTGTGCCAATTTTCTCAGCGTCGATTGCACCTTATGCAGCACACGTTCGTTACGATCGTACTAACGCTGTGCAGCGGTTGCAGGGAAAGGCTGCAAAAATAGTTAGGCAGCGCAAGATCACCTCGTTGCGGTTTGGAGGTGATGCGAAACAACCTTGTCCGGCGAAAGACAATCGACACTTTCTGTGCTAAGTCGGCTAGCGTAACGCACACTTTTTTTCTATACAAGTTACGGTGTATCTTATCGTATCCTACTGCATCTCTGGTATATTTGTTTCCCCGATGCTGTAGGTGTTGCAGGTGTCACGCCGCTTGTGTTTCGTGTAGGAGGAGCGACACGGTTTCCAGTTCTCTGTAGCTGTGATCTTGGTCGCGAAGTTCTGTATCTTCGAGGCTTGTTTTCGCTCGAATTCGTGCCCAGGCCTTCTGAGCGCATTGCTCGGCCGCTGCCAGAAAGCGCGTTTGATTTGATGACAGCTACCGGGTCACGAGTGAACAAAAGGAAAGCAAACAAAAAGTTTCGGGTGCCGCGGACGATCGCGTTGCGACATGTTTGCGGGCCGGCCTGCCCCCGCGTCAGAACGCTAACCTTTTAACTTGGGACGCAGTGAAAGGGAGGGCCCGTTTTGGACGTGTTCCAGCGCCTTTTTCTTCCAGCGAGGCGGAGATCTCGCGCGGGGCCCTCCGATGCGAAGCCTGCGCCGCATTTTGCTTGCGTACCGTGATCGATTTGTGCGTCGCGCTGCTTCCAGAACCTTATCGGGCATCTTTTATTTGCTCTCTTCGGAACCTTTGAAGAGAAGACCCTATCGAGCCTCGGCGTTGCAACGTCGTAAAGTGTTATGGCCCGGAAAATCGGTCCTAGCCTTCCTTTCCGTCTGACAGGTTGGAGCGTCCGTCAGGCTACGCGGCGGTGCGGCGTGTATCGTGCTGCCCGTGAAGAAGCCGCCTCCTCGTGAGCGCAGGTGGCCCGTCTCTGCTGGCTGCGCGCTGGGCCAGCGCTTTTTTGAAAGTTCGCGACGCGTTTTCTGCGTTGGCCTGCCGTCCGTCCGTCGTTGTCGGGTCCGGCCTAGCAGCGGTCGGGAGTAACGCCCTTCATCGCCAGCGGTGTGCTCCGCTATGCAACCGCACATGCTATGCATCATTTGACGCGACCCCCCTCCCGGTGGCTCGAAAAACTGGCCTGCGTGACGCACCGTGTGTGTGTGTCGGGAGCCACGTTTACGCGACAACGCGCTCGCGGATCGCGCTCGAGCGACGGCGGCGGTATTTTCTGCGCGCGGCAGGCACGCTTCGCTGCTAGGAAACCGCGCTGTTCCGTCGGCCTCTTCCTTTGTCATTGTTGCGGCGCTATCCGGAAGGGCCACTATATTGTTCTCGCGCGCACTTTGCATCGCGCGTCACCCTCCCGACACTTGTTGCGGTTTTTCCCGGTTATACAACCCTGATAAATAAACTGGTTTATCCCCTATCGATCGGTGCAGAACGTCGGTCGCCGCACAGTGGAGTTCCACTTTTCGTTGCGTACAATTAGCACTTCGTAGACGACTCCGTGCTCGCTGTTTTTATTTGTAGCAAGCCGGATTTTATTGTAGCTTGCGTCAGCCCATCCACGGGATATATGCCACGTAGGTGACTGCAAAGTAGACTTCATTCAGTCATGTAATGAGTGTCATCGCAAGCCTTGGCCTAGTATGTTTGTTTCCACACCCGGAGGGTCTGAATGCTGTTGACATCGTGCCTGCATTAAACCTTCATCAGATTGAACCTGGCCTGTGGGAGAACTGCCTGTCAGAACAGCCTTCCACGTTCTTGCCAGCTGTCGTCGCCCTGCTTGGGCAGGTGGCTGCAGCCGTGCATCTTCTGCCTTTCCCTTTTTCGTTTTCTTTTCTTTTCCTTTTTTTTCCTGTCCCCATTTTGAGTTTTTTCTGGGTGGTAATGACGGCGCAGTGACACTTTCCTTTCTTCCTGTTGTGCTTTTGACTTTACTTTCTGTTCTTGTGTAGCTGCTTTTTTAATCGCGTTTCTTTGCGGGACACGCTGGAGCTGTAGTGCACAGCCAATCTGAGGCATCTGCTTACTCCTAAAGGTGGGGCCGGTCCTGACGAAAACAAAAAAGGGCAGGAAAGGAGCATTTCAGACCCCTGAGATACATATCTTGAGCCCCGATCCTTTCTTGCCTCTTTTGATTGAAATTTAGGTACGGTACACATTTCGCGAAAAAATTTATAGCGCATTTATGGTGGTGGGGAAAGCTACGACAGTCGTGGAAAACTAACTCAGCAGGGCAGATGTTTAGACACAACTAGTTGGCTTTTTTTTTTTTCTATAAAACCTTGAATTCAATAACTATGGTTGAAATTGGTAGTGTGAAATTAGAAAGTGTTCCAATATTTGGATTTTTTTTTCCCCTCGGTTACCAAAGGCTAGTTCTTAAGGTTAAAGAAGGCGTCATATCGTCTGCTAAGCCCCCTTACAGACTGTGGGTTGGAGGAATTTGAAAATTCACTCTTAACTTCTTGCACACCAGCTGGGTGGAGGTGGTGGTGGTGGTTAGCAAGCCACTGATCGTCTGGCCACATACATGCGCGTCAGGCTGCTTTGCGTCGCCAGGGACAATTCCCCTTGTTGACGACGGTCTTCTAGTCTGAGCATCACGCTCTGTCCAAGGAGCCCTCCGCCCTCCTCCGAGACAAAAAGCTGCTGCGCGCTTATCGCGTCAAGTATCCAGCGGGAGAAAAAGAGAATGTCAAGGCCGCCTGCACAGCGCAGTGGCTGATTAGTTTGCCCTCGGGGCTCAGTGGGGGATTCTCTCCAAATCCAATAACGGGACCCCGTCCTGAAGCCTTGAAAGGTGCCCTCCCCGCTGTGGCGTTGCCCCGTTGTTCCTCTCCTTGGCCGCATGTGACGTCGGACGCCCCCCGTATATTGAAGTGGGGGTGAGCAGGGTAAATGGTTTAAAAGTCTGTTTTTTACCTTGTTATTTAACACGAGTGACACGTGTGCCAAAGGTCCTTGACGTTTTCACGCCGGTGAATGAGGAGAAAGTTTGTGGTCGAGCTATCAGCAGCTGCTTGTCGAGGTAAATGAAAAAATATATTTTGCGCGGTTTTTAATTAAGGCCTACAATAATGGAATTTGTGGGTACACAGGAGTTCACTCTTTCTCTCTCTCTGTTGGTATAAACATCCATTGGCAGAAAGGGAGAAGCTATGGTGGTTTCCTAGGTGAAGTTAACTTTGCTGAGGTTGCTTTGGGTGTGAGTGAAAGTGAAGATGAGAATCTCTGCATGTTCGGCTTTGTTTGACGTTACGTTTTACTGCTATGCAGTATCAATTCATGCCCACTTTCCGACCTAATTCTTTTTATCCGTCCACCTGACTTTACTGTTTAGCTTTCCTTCATTCTCTCTTTTCACTGTTCTCCATCCCTTTGTTTTCCTTTTATTATTACTGTTATTTGAGTGAAAGTGCAAGCAGTCCTGCATTATATTTTGCTTGCATGCACTACCAAAACAT
The DNA here is from genome assembly GCF_048455015.1 of Haemaphysalis longicornis. Lineage (NCBI taxonomy): Eukaryota > Metazoa > Arthropoda > Arachnida > Ixodida > Ixodidae > Haemaphysalis > Haemaphysalis longicornis. The sequence goes on from NW_027526295.1 coordinate 178,720,695, forward strand.
TCCTAGCTTTACGGCATTGTTAAGGCTTTTGGGTCAATATTGAAACCTGGGGATCTTCTTTTTTTTTTTCGGTATTATGCATCGAAATAAAGCATTTAGATCATGAGAGTCATAAGTAAACGCCTTTTTTGTTCTTCCCTCTTCGTCTTCAAGCTTAACTCTTTCGTTACCGTGGGAAATCGACCGATTTTGAGGGATCTAACGAAACGTTTTTTCTGTGCTGTTTTAAACATATTGGTTAGGCACATATTGCAGTGGCATAAAATGCAGATGATTCAGTGCCCTTTCCTATGATACCAGTTTTAATAATGTTTTCATAAATAATAGTTTCAAAAAAATAATAATCAAATTCCAAATTTGTCAGGACGTCAAAGAAAAATTTAAAAATGAAGTTGTGTATAACAAACCACCAGTAGTACCAAAAATTTGGAATACATATTTTTTCGGTAAACTTTTCAAAAACTCACCCTAAAAGAATGTTGAGTTGCGCAGAACAATTTGTCAGATATAAAAGAGCATGTTAGCACGCATGGTGCCCATGTCTTGTGGTGATCATTGCTATTTCAAATTTTGCTATTTTGGATGGTTCTCTGGAAGGAATCTGGTGGTTTGACATTATTAAAGGCTCCAATTAGTCCCCACATGATGTGAAAACACCTTGTCAATGACTGTGACCAGCACAATATTCAAGGCAAGCAAGTGATGCAAGGAAATCTGCTTGGAGTTGAAAACCAAGTTCTGTGGTGGATGCTTGTTGATGTTCTGATCATCACTTATCAGTCAGAACTTTCATTTGTGCTTTATCATCATGTTCTGGCTAGCTATGATAGCCCTGATTGAATAAATAAGGTCCGATGCACTAGAATCTGGCCCAGCAAGCTTTCACCTGGGAGCAGTCTCTCTATGAAGTGAGTTCAGCATTACAAGCCTTCTACATTGCAGTGCCACCTAACAATTTCGAAAAGAAACAATATCAAGCCTGTTGGAGATTTTGTAAGAATAGACAGTTCTACTAAGAAGCGTCAAAGAAGCCTCCAGAAATACCCTCATACTTAAACGAAACTGGCCGCAGAACAGCTGGCAGTGTTCAAGGCTGATTGAAGGCACACTCCTCATCTGAAATGATATCTGACGACTTCATGTTACCTTTCGTGTTTCAGATGAAGCTGTTAACGCCGAAATAAGGCGTAAGTGAAGCGGAAACACAAGTGGTGCGCTTGTTTCGGGAAACAGTAGCAGGCAACGGAGAAGCCATGGCAAATCAGTTTGCAGTTGGGTAACTGCGTAGTAGCGCCAAATATGAAATTCGCAACGCAAAAACGAAACTGAAACTGCTGAAAAGGGGCTGAAAGCGCCAGGTACACTTGCTAGACATGCGGGAGACCATCAGAAATAAGCTTTCGCAGAATAAAGCTACACTTTCTCTGAACCAAAGGTCACTAGTAAATGGCTGGTGGCATTTTCAGGTAGTTATCACCTCTGAACACTGTCCGATTACAAAGCTGACAACATTATTTATTATTTGACTTGCTAGGAGCCTTTAAAAAAATTGTTAATGCAGCCTAACCACTACCGGCATGCTTCTTTGTTAAGTGCAGCAGCCTCGCTCCCCTTTTTAAAAATACACACGCACCTCAGCTTGCAAAAAGTGCCGTCAAATGATTCTAAAAGTGCAGTGCCTAGTTGAACCACTGGGGTGCATTAGGTGCACGAGAAACGACTACAGCTTGTCGAAAGGCATGGTAACAAAGGAGTTAAGTGCTACAACACTGAAATCGAATAGATTTTTGGCTTCCTCTATGTTTATTCAGAATAATTTGTTCAGGGGGTAATTGGAGATTAATTGGAGAGGCCTTTGCCCTGCAGTGGGCGTAGGTAGGCTGGGGATGATGATGAAGTTTGTTGCCCTTGTTTTGATGTCACATTGTGCATTTTCGCTCGTACAACAGCGCATTCTGTGTTGATCTCGCTTTGACAGGACCACTAAAATTTGGGAAATTAACTGAAGCCGACATGCCGCGTACCCTTCTGGATCCCTCGGATCATTTAAATGAAGTTATACCTAATTGAACGAGGCCGTGTTTATAAAAGGTGAACTGCGATGATATTTTTGTTTGCAGGATAACATCAGTTGCTTTGATGGGCTCCAAGCCTTTCTGAACTTGAAGGAGTACTAACACGAAATTTTAGCTTTTTCGTTTTTATGCTTTCAAACAAAATAAGGCATGTACGCAAAACAACTCCATGAATAACGCGTGAAATTTTGCATATCAAAAGGAAAATCAAAAGGCTAAGACAAGGAGTGGGTGACCGTGGTACCATTAGTGCCAACCAAATCGTTCTTAACTCTGCAGTCGCAAACTCAAAGCGTTGGTACTTTGAAAATACTTTGCCAAACTTCATCAGGAATGCCCCACAGAAGTTTTGGCGTTTCCTGTCCAGTAAAAAAAAGCCCATAAAACAACTTAACCACGGTGGCATGCTCCTTGTTGAACCTCTCCATATTGCTGAACATTTTAATGCTTATTTCCAAATTGTTTTTTCTAACTCGAGTGATCTCATGCCTACAATCCATGTACCTTCAGCCCCCGATGATGACTTTATATCTTTACCTGGTGTTGTTTCATTGCTCCTTAACTTTAAAACAAAAGCTTCCCCAGGCCCAGACAAATTGCCCAATACTTTTCTTCGTCGTTATGCCGAGATGTTGGCTCAATTTCTGGTTATAATTTTTCGCGCATCTCTCGCAACCGGAATTGTACCTCCTGACTGGAAAATAGCCTGCTTGGTACCCGTCTTCAAAAAAGGTGACCCTGCATGCCCTAGTAATTACAGGCCAATTTCAATGACGTCATCGTGTTGTAAACTTCTTGAGCATATCATAGCTAACTACATTCACAAATTTTTACATGACCGTAATTTGCTTTCTTCTGTTCAACATGGTTTTAGAAAAGGTTTCTCTACAGTAACGCAATTAGTATCGGTTGTTCACAGTTTTGCCGCTATTCTTGACAAGTCGGGCCAAGTAGATGCTATTTTTCTAGATTTCTCCAAAGCGTTTATGTTGTTTCTCATGTTCACCTTATCAATAAATTACAATCAACTGGTCTTCCTGCATTTATAGTTAACTAGATATCTTCGTACCTGAGTAACCGCAAGCAATTCGTTCCCTTTGATAATGACTGTTCACAATCCCTCCCCGTGTCATCTGGCGTTTCGCAGGGAAGTGTCTTAGGTCCTTTGTTGTTTCTCATATATGTCAATGATATTGTGGATGTAATTACTGGCCCTGTTCAAATAAGGCTGTTTGCAGATGATTGTGTATTATTCAATGATATAACATGCCGCGAAGACCAATCAGCATTGAATTCCAATCTTTGTAACATATACGACTGGTGTACTAAGTGGAATATGAACCTAAATGCCGACAGATCAGTATTCATGAAAATAACCAATAAGAAAAATTCTCTATCCTTCCCTTACAACCTTTCAGGACAACCTTTGAACGAAGTTACTGAATATAAGTACCTGGGTCTTACCATAACAAACACCTTAAGTTGGAACAAACACATTTCAAACATCTGTGCGTCATCTTTTCGTCAACTGAGTCTTTTAAGACATAAGCTCAAACGTGCTCCTGCAAGTGTTAGAATGCTAGCCTATACATCTATTGTAAGACCTAAATTGGAGTATGCATGCATAATCTGGGACCCTTACACAAACGCTAACATTCATGCACTTGAGATGATTCAGCGTAAAGCGGTTCGGTTCATTTACTCTAAATACCGCTCGAGCGATTCACCAACCCAACTCATGAGAGACCATAACATCCCAACCTTAGAATTCAGGCGCAAAATCCAAAGATTGAAATTTCTTTACCTTCTCAAGAATAATAAATTGTCAAAGAGACCAGAACAATATATCCAACCACTCACCGCTCGCAGAACACAACACCGGCATGCCGACTCCCTAACGCCCTTCAATGCTAGAACTAACATCTTCAAATTCTCCTTTTTCCCGCGCACTGTAACCGAATGGAATCAATTACCAGCATCATTCGTAAATAGCATAGACTCAATTGACCATATTGTATCTTGACCTGTATTGTTAAAGTGTGAAATTTCTTTCTTATTCATTATTTGAGTTATGTCCTTAATCTTCGCGCTTTTCATGTTCTTGATCTTCTGTTGTCCATATTACGAGCTTTGTAATTATGTCCCTCCTGCTTGGGCCCTTCACTGGGCCTGCAGTATTATGTAAATAAATAAATAAATAAACAATACCTCTTCCAACCAGTTTCGGTTTCGGTCACTGGCAGCACAAATGGCAGTTCTGCGCAATGCCGGACATTATTACGTCATACTATTGGGACCACAAAACTGCACGTTGTGATGTCACTCAAAAACCCGTCACCCGTTTTCCGCATCATGCACAGTGGTCTCACATCGTCTGCATAGGCCCGCCCGAGCTTGGCACGGCAACCGAGACACACAGGAAATTTGAAAATTTGAAAATTTGTGTAATTAGAACGTTATTTGTAGGGTATAATTTTTAATTAAAGCACATTTGAGCTCGTTTCTGTTTGAAACTCCTGCGTCCTGGCCCTGACTGACTCCTTGCTTTGTTTTTACTTCTCACAATTTTTCTTCTCTCTTGAGATTCAGCCTTACTTAGCACTTAACCTTCCTATGATCACTGCTCCTAATCTCGCCTAGCGCCTCCACATCTGGCACAATACTTGGGTTCTCACTTAAAATAAAGTAAATTTCGTTTTTTGTTGTACCGTCATGACTTTTTCATGTCGATTTTATATTTTTTTGTTTGTTTGTTTGCAGAAGAAGACATTCATTACCCCAGGTTATTTCTTTCCACAAATCCCACCAGTGTGTCTCCTCGAGGGTTGCATCTGCCTGCCCCAAGGCTTCCCACTGACCTTCCTCCCATTTGCTTCTCGCCTACTTTGCGTTAACGTCTCCCATCACCATCATGAACTGTGTTGTTTCCTTCCTCATTGCTGATTTGAAGTCTTCGTATAAATCTCTCTGTGGCCTCATCATCGTAGCCGGCTGTTGGTGCATAAGCTTGTACTGTCGTTCACCTGTATGGCTTGTTTGGCTTGATCACGACGACTGCGACTCTTTCGTTAATGCTGAAGAATTCCTGCACGTTCTCTGCTATTTCTCTGTCGATCACAAATCTCGCCCTGTGATCTCTTTTCTTTATGTCTTCGGTAGCACAGAGTGCGCCCGTTACTCAATTCAGAGATGCCTCCTGTCCTCCTAAATTCACTTAACCCTATGATATCCCAGTTAATCTCTGAGAGCTTGTCTGACAGTACAAATCTCTGAGAGCTCGTCTAACAGTACAGCTAGGCTTCCGTTGCGAAACAGGGTTCAGGCGTTGAACGTTGCCTGGTTCAATTTTTAGAGGCGGCCTGTCCAGACCCAGACATTCTTGGCACCCTCTGCTGTATTGCTGGCGGCCACTGTGGTCAGGTGCTCTGCAGCTTCTGGGGATTTAGGGCTGAGATTGCATTGGTCAGTCATAGGAGGTGGTTTTTTCCTTTGTAGCAAGGGGCCTTTGGTGTGGCTTTCACACACGCACGCACACACACACACACGTGGCCTAACTACTGCACCAGGGTGGCCAGACCCTCCTCTGGAGAGGGTTGCGAAAGAATTTGTCTTCCATAGTGCCCCCCGTGCTTGTCCGAAAACGAAGGATTCTTTATTCACTACGTAATTCATCTATTTAGGTTAAAATTTTGATTATCCCGCCAAATCAAAGCTTTGCGTTTTGTTGCGGTTGTCAAGTTGTATTGTATCTCGTTGTACTGCTTTTTTGTTTTCGCACCATGTTGTATTGCGGGTGTAGCCTATAGATAGAGGGTGTAGCCTATGTTTTGCATTTTCCAGCCAGTTTATTACGTTTTACTTTGATAAACGGCAATTGGGCTCAAACGTTTGTCTTTTGCCCATTTCTTAACCGGTTTGGGGATGTGGTCTGTGATGACACACTGACGAGTGTGGTGGTTTTTTTTTTTTTTTTTTTTTTTGTTACTATCCAGCAGAAATCCACAAGTAGTGATCATAGTTTTTCATTTAGATTGGGAGGACAATGATGGCATCAAACCCTCACAAACTAGTGCGATGTCATGTTTTCTGAGGCAGTCGTTCGAGCTGTTTTTATTTATATATTTACATACCCTAAAGGCCCGGATGGGCATTACATGAGAGGGGGGGGTTATGATTGAAAGCAGCAGTCTTGGGCAGTAACTAGTTACTAGTAACGCGTTACCAGTGACTAGTAACTTTTTCCAGTAACTTGTAACTGTAGCTAGTTACTTTTAAGTTAGAGGAACTTGTAACTATAATGCTTATACTTCTTAACAGTAACTGTATTGGAAAATTTCATTACAGTTACTTTCTTGGCTATACAAATTGTTCCAACAACAACACTTGTTAAAGGCCGACATACAGTTTTGCGCTTTCCTCTTTTCCGGAATTTCTTCTTCCATATCTACCTTTCACATTTCCACATGACGGCACCCTCAAGTTCAAGAGTTGCTAAGACGGTTATCTTGTCTGATGAAGACTGAGGTCAGTTTTTAAGGTGATTTCTTAATATTTTTCTTCGTCTTGAGTCGAGGTGAAACAAGAAAAAAAAAAAAGAAACTGGCAACTAGACCTCCGCCGAGGAGGAAGATATACACTTGTAAAGAAAGACCACCACAGAATGGCCCACTGAGAACAGGGCACCTATAATGACACCACAGGTACATCAACAAAGCAGTTGCTGCAACATAATGAGGTGTACACAATTATTGTTGATGTTGGGATGCGTGTGCCCCTTTTATGCTCCCTTCGTACATGGTTTTCCCACATGCAATTTCAGCTACCCGCGTGCCTTTGTACATCTCAAATAAATGAACTATCATTTGTTTTGTGATCTATTACTTAAATTTATACAGTAACGCAAGGTAGCAACGTTACTTTTTTACAGTAACTGTAACTGTAGCAATTACTTTTGGAAACTTCGTAACTGTCTATTACTTAGATTTATACAGTAACGCAAAGTAGCAATGTTACTTTTTTACAGTAACTAACTGTAACAACTACTTTTGGAAACTTCGTAAGTGTAACAGGGTTACTTTTTTGGCTTTGGTAACTGTAACTGTATCACTGTTACTTTTACTGGTAACGTGCCCATGACTGATTGAAAGTACAGTACATTTTTTCAGGAGAACATGACAATGGAGGCAGAGATGCTGTACATGACTAGAGCATCGAGAAACTCCAAGTACAATCCAGAAATCGCCAAACGACAATAAATTGCATTGAATAAAAAAAGGTCACGCCAAAAACACTTAACAACAAAAACAAAAAAAGTGCAATCAGTACACTCAACCGGAGCAATAAAAATGTATTACAGAAAAAAAAGAAACGAAACGAAAGATTCGTTTGACATCAAAAGAACTTCAAGAAATGTTTTGAGTGCATGTTGAAAGGATGATGAATCAAACAGTTCTGCGATGTGAGCAGGCAACGAGTTCCATTCTGCGATTGCAAGAACTAACAGAGAGTATTTATATCTTTCTGTTTTAGCGAAAATTGGTCTAACTTTGAAAGTGTGGTCTACGGGGGCATAGATATGAGGCGGTGGAATATGAAGCTGGGAAAAGGGCGTGCTATTGTGGTACAGCGAATTAAAAAAAGATAGTCGAACCAACTTGCGGCGGGTGGCAAGTGAGGACAGATTAAATGATTCCTTTAAAGAAGATACGCTTTGGTAGCGTGAGTACGAGGACGTGATGAACTGGGTTGCCTTGTTCTGGACAGATTCCAATAGGTTAGTTTACGCTGGGAGGATGCCATATGATAGAAGTGTATTCTAGTGAGGTCTGGATAAGGCAATTATGTGTGTGGAACCTGGTTCCCTTGGTGGCTAAATGTAGATGTCTCCAAGCTTTTTAATTGCTTTAGTAGTGATGCTTTCTTTCTATGTTATACGTCCACCTTAAATTCGCCACAAGAAACGCATCTAAATATTTGAACGATTGAACTGAATCAATTGGAGTACCATTTATTTTATAGTTAGCAGGGATGGTCTCAGGGACAGAAGTAAACATTATTTGTTTTGTTTTTTTCTACATTAATTTCATTTTGCCAGCGGCTTCACCATTCCTCTAACTTAATGAGATCAGATTGCAAGATAATTGTGCCGGCTGGGTTAGATATCTCTCTATATACTACATAGTCGTCCACAAACAGGCGAATTGGTGAATTGAGGTTACATGCTATGTCATTGATGTAAATTGGGAATAAAAGAGGACCTAACACTGACCCCTGAGGGACCCCGGATGAAACACGTGTTTGGTTAGAAATATAATTGTTTAATTTGACTGTCTGGAAACCATTGGTTAAAAATACTTCTATCTAGTGGGTTGTGTTCTGGTAGAGTCAGAGGCGGCGAATTTTTTGTGACAGACGTTTATGGGGCACGCAATCAAAGGCTTTTGAGAAGTCAATGAAAATTGCATTAATCGGACGGGACATGTTTAAAGTGGAATGAAGGTCAGTTACCAATTCAAAGAGCTGTGTTCGGCAACATAGATATTTTCGAAAGCCATGTTGGTTGTTTAAGAACAGGTGGGTGAATAATATGTGTTTGAGTAATTCACAACCGATTGATGTTAGTGAAATTGGCCTGCAGTTATTGGCGATTGTATTGTCACCTGATTTGAAAATTAGAGTCACTTGCGCTGATTTCCAATCTTCTGATATGAATACTGAATACTGTTGAATACTGAATACTTTTGAAAAATGACAAAAAGTGACTTCTTAGTTTTAGAAGTGTTGCGCTGATTCCGTATGGTCCGGAACTAGTCTTTGAGTGCCAATCGATCTATTGCACAGGCTACGCCATGCGTAGTGATTATGACAGCGGAAAAGGGGTGTGGAACGATAAGTGATGGCAAAACGAGAGAGCTGTCTAGTGATAACTCAACAGTGAAAACTCGAGAGAAGAAGGTGTTCAGTCTTTGAGCGCGTTCTGTAACTGGCAAGGTCTTGCCATCATCACTTTGAGGGGTGGGGCAGAGCTATTCTTTGGATCATTAACTTCCCAAAATTTTTTATGGTCCGTTTTTAAAAGCTGAGGGAGCGTGCAATCGTAGAATTCATTTTTGGCCTTGTAATTGCATCCCTGCACACGTTGGGTGTACTCTTGTATTTAAGCCATGCACGGGTGCCGCTCGTTTTAGTCGCTTTCTGATATGCTCTTTTCTTCTTGTTAAGGCTTCTTTTTACTTCTCGAGCAAACCAAGGATCATTTACTCCTCCACTTATTGCTAGCTTAGGTACACATAATTCTTCCACTTCCTTTAGTTTATCGTGGAACATACACCAGTTATGTTGCAAAGTTGAGTTCAAAGTCTTCAGAGAAGCTCTGCAACAAACCATTTAGTTTGTCAGTGTCGGTTAGGCTGTAGTTTTTGATATGTTTCTTAACTTTAGATTTGTCGGCACGTGGTTAGCGGCAATGAGCAATGTACGGAGTTATGGTCCCTGATTTCGTCCAGTATGTTTTTTTTAGAAAGCTCTAGGTGATTTGTGAGTACAAGATCTAGTATGTGGCTTCTGCGCGCCGTTTCGTGTACAAGTTGTTTGAGATTATGATAATGAAGTAAGCGCAGGAAGCCTAGTTGTTCATGGCGATTACGTTGAGCATGAATGGTTAGGGAGGCCCAGTCAATATCAGGATAATTAAAGTCATCGTCAAGAATTAATAGACAACTCGGGAACTTGAGAAAAACGGTGACACTTGAATCGTTAAGAATGTCTACGAAATCCTGCTGGCTATCAGGCGGTCGGTAGTGGGCACCGATGATGCAGTAAACATGTTCAAAATGGGCAGAAACCCAAACGATTTCAAGAGGGGAGGAAATGGAGATAAGTGACGGGTGATAACTAGATTTCACGCCGATTATGACTTCTCCCCCTTGGCAGCACACTCTATCGTTGCAAAAGAGCGTAAATGACGAGGGAAGTGTTAAGTCAGTGTTTGGAACATCTTCAGATAGCCATGTTTCGATGCCTACAAATATATCAGCTGAACACGTGAACAAAATAGTTTTGTTTCTTTGTGTTTTCTCCATTTAAGCTTGATCTTGAGACGACGAAATTAGCACCCATCTTTCGAAAAATGTTCTTTGACTCGAGTAGTGAATGTTTAAAAAAATAGGTCTTCATTAAGTGAACAGGCCTTTTATCCTCTTCTAGCTTGAATTTACCGTAATCAGAAACTAATCATTTACGGCAACTCCGTGTGTTTTTCAACAAAGTACCTAATGTGGCGACATTTTTATTGCAATCAAAATACTTAGATTCCTTTGGTAAATACAGGTGTAAATGGACGGCCACCGAGGAATGGGAGCAGTCAGCACTTTACTGAAAGTGAGAAGGTATATGATGCCACTTGTTCCATATGTTGCCATCAATGTGTAGATTTCATCCAAGCATGGGCGTTGCAGCTGCCGATTCTTTCTTCTGGTTGCGGGGTTTACAATTGGTGTGATGCGAAATCGCGACAACTGCTCATAAGAGGTTATTGTTAAATTTTGAGCCAATTGCACTCTTAGCGTACACATATGATGAGCAGTATACATTTTCTTGTCATGGGCCATCACTGTAAACTAAACTATGGCTAGCAGTCATTGTAGTCACTGATCCCATAGGAACTATTGTGGATGGTCGTTCATTTGATTTTTTTTTTTTTTTTCACTATATTTGCCCATGTGTCATTTTTAGGAGGTAGTAGTTCGAAGTTATCACTGTTTGCTATGCTGCTTTTTTTTTTTTAATCCCTGTCTGGCATTGTAAACAAATTCTTTTTTGGGGGGGGGGGGGTCTTAATTACCACATAGTGCCCTCCTTTCTTTGTGACAAAAATTGCAGCAAGTCTTGCGTTGTCAGTTTTTGGGCACTGCTATTCTGGTGGGCATCACTATTGAAGATATTGCTTGAAAAAAAAAAAAATGGGCAGGCAAAAATTACAGTGGGGGGGGCATTTACATTCAGGACATTTACTGTGTGGACTTGCTTTTCTCGCGGTGTAGGCGTTACTCAAGGAGCACTACTGGACTTGGTCACTGTGTGTTGTCTTGCTTTGATGCTTGGCTCAAAGCTGCTCTACCTGTGGCATTGCACCAGAGGTGACAGACTTCAGGGTTGGGATGGGGCGAGCCAGCTTCTCATTGTATGTGAAGCCCTAGAAAGATGCTCCCAACTCTTGGATGTCTGGGTGAAGGGATGCAACAGGATGGCAAGGAGCAAACACTAAGAGCCACTCTTAAAACAGACGTTCTTTTTTGCCTGCATTTTTCTCCCATCGTTTGACTTTCCCCCCGCCGTCCTGCGCACCTTTGAAGCTTCAGCCTCCCAAATTCTCTGGGTGGGGTGTTTCCCGTGGCTTATTGATTTCTCGGGTTTCGTTTGTTGCCATGGGACTGGGGAGCACAAACACTGTGTCGTGTCTGGTGGCCATTTGAGTGGGCGCACGGCTCGGCAGTGTGTTCGCATTTTCGCCCCTCCCTTTCCATCTCTGCGGCTGCTGTGTTCGTAGCCGCCGTCCCGCTCCCCTTTTCCCTTGGGAGGGGGGCTGTCCTTGAACGCGGTCACACAGTGTGATAACAGTTTTGTCCTTTCTTTGGATCAGCTGCTGTGAGAAAGGAAGGGTAGGATCATCGGGGCGGGTGCTCTATATCCGTATTTTTAATTGCAGGGCTAGCAAGGGTTGACCTTTACGTTCCTGTGGTCTGGTGGCGGAGGCCCCTTGTCTGTTTCCTTTTCCATTACACTCTGCTTGTTCTCAGCTCGCAGTGTTGTCGAACAATCAAACCTTGATGAGCATCGAGGCAATTAAATTTTTGTCAATTTTCATCTGAGTGGCCAGTGATGTCCCGTGCCTTGTCTTGAAATTTTCCATTTTGGGCTCAAGACTTTTTTTTTTTTTTTTGACGAGCATTAACAGCCCACTAAGTGTTTCTCAGTGTTCATTTATAGCTACTTTATTTTTGTGCAGCGCTCCTGCACACATCTAGCTTGTGAAAGCTATGTGCAATTATGTTGAAGTGTAAATGCATGATGATGATAATACATGTTCAAACTGGGTATCTTAGCACCTTAAAGTGCACATCCTGAGTGAACAAAAATCTGCAATTGGCAGCCCATACACAAAATACTCCATGTTATATTCTTGTTGACTGCTTTAAGAGTTAGCAGGTTTGTGACTACTTTCAAGCTGGAAAAAATCAGTGATGGGCACAGAAAAATTTTATGAAGGCTGCTTCTACCTGTATAGAGTAAGCAAATAATTGGTGAATATAATTCAGCACTGAAAGGTCGGACTGCACATGCATGAAAAATTTAGACTAAATTGTCATGGTATCCAGTATCTTAAGGTAGTTCGACGTTTGGCAATTACCAGCAGGTAGTCATGGCACTACATCGTAAATAATGCTGGGAGTGGCAAAAAAAAATTGATGCAGCTTGCACTAGTGGTGCAAGGCTGGAGAAACAGAAGAGCTGGCGCCCCCTCTCCCTTCGTCAGCAGCAGCAGCAGCAGCAGCAGCCCACTAGGTCCACTGCAGGCTGAAGGCCTCCCATCGACTTCCAAGCGCTCCTGTCCCGTACCGCTTGAGTCCATTCTTTGCCTCCGAATTTTTCCTTATTTCGCCCCCCCACAGAGTAATCGGCCTTGCTATTTTTTTAGACCCGTCTCTTGGTGTCGCTCTGTCGCTCTGGCCAGTTGTCATCTCGCCTAATTAGGTGGCCAGCCCACGTTCATTTCTTTTTCTTTACTCGAACTATCACATCTTCTGCTCTATTTTGTTCTCTGTTCTGGGAAACTTGTTTCCTGTCTCCAAGTGTTACTCCAGTCATTATTTGTTCCGTGGCCAGTTGAGCAGAACTAAGTTTGCTTTAGATTTGTTTAGCAAGACTCCAAGTTTCGGCTCCCACCTCAGATTTATTTCTCAACTTGCCGCTGAAAGTTCTCCGTGACTGCTAGGCCCGGATCATCTCGTACTCAGGCTCACATCTCTCCCAAAGTGGACCGCATTAGCACGCGCTAGAACCTGCAGTTAAGCCCAAAGGAGATGCTGTGCGCCCGGAATGCGATGATAGCTCAATCGGATAGACGCTGGTTGCATAATGTGAGAGGAACGCAGGTTCGATTCCAATCACGGGAAGCTGTTTTTTTTAGATGCGAAGCATCTCATGCTTGGGGCTGTGTCCCACGAAATTCTCCTACTGCCATTTTGGCACTGGACCTAAAGGGCGCATTTGACCATGTGAAGCACACCGCCATCTTGCTTCGACTCAACTTCCTTGGCTGTGGCGCAAGAACCTACCAGTACGTCCGAGACTTCCTCCCCACCAGGCAAGCCATCCTCAAGGTCGGGAACCACGCCACTGATCTTTTCTCTGTGGGTGGGCGCGGCACACCTCAGGGGGCAGTCCTATCCCCCATGCTGTTTAACATTGCCCTGCTCGGCCTTCCTTCTCTCCTAAACGACATACCGGGTATCCGGCACGGCCTATATGCGGACGACATTACCATCTGGTCGTCCACTGGATCGATAGGGGAGATTGAGAACCGTTTGCAAATGGCGGCGGACGTAGTGAACCACTACGCCCAATCGTGCGGTCTTAGTTGTGCCCCCCAGAAGTCTGAACTGCTACTGGCCTCCCGCCAAAAAAACCAACCACCTGGATCTCCGACGATCAAAACCCGCATGGACGGCCATACCATCAGCCCCTCTCAACACATCAAGATCCTTGGCATGACATTTCAAGCAGACCGCACATCCTCCATTCTAATCAACAAGTTAAAACACACCACAGAACAAGTAACCCACATGATCAGACGCATTGCCTCCAAAACGCGAGGTATGGGGGAGGCAGACACGCTTCGACTAGTCCAAGCGTTCATAATATCCCGGATCACCTACGCTTTACCGTATGCTCTTCTGTCCACGGCAGAACTCAAGAAAGTAGATACGATAATCCGGAAAGCCTACAAGCAAGCCATCGGACTCCCAGCAAGCACCTCCACAGACCGACTTCTCCAGCTTGGAATCCATAACACCGCAGAAGAATTAATCGAGGCCCACCTCTCAAGCCAAAGAGTGCGACTGGGAGCCACAGAAGCAGGGAGAGCCATTCTCTCCCGCCTGGGACTTTCAGTCCCACTTCAACACTCACCTCCTGACCTAAGAACACACAATCCGTCAATGCCTCATTGTTCCCCCTCTACCGCGCAACTGAACCCTGTGCACCACGCGGCGAGACGAGAGGCCAGAGCGAGAGTCATTTCGAGGCGATACGGAAACGAATCCGACACTGCCTACACGGATGCTGCCACATACCCCAGGATTCAGGCCACGACCGCTGTTGTAGTCATGAAGAAACACCACCACACCAGTCTCACTATACCACACCACAACCCATTGCAAGCGGAGGAAGCGGCTGTCGCCCTCGCCGTGAGTCAAACCACAGCTACTGTCATCATCACGGACTCGCAGCAGGCGTGCCGAAATTTCGCTAACGGAAGAATCCACCGCACAACCCTCAAGATTCTTTTTTTCTTGGTCTTTGGGGTTTTCTGTCTTTGTCGGACGGATTAGTGCCGGCCGAAACAGCTCTGCTGTTAAAGGAAAAAAAAAAAAAAGCTGTTCTCTCAATGCCTGAATCACTCGTTCACTTTGCACTAGCTTCACGCACACTCATGGACATCCACACACAAAGGACACAAATATGGACAGTAGGTAATATCGACTAATTAAAATATATCGTGTATGCATGCCTGCTCTGCATTTTAATTTTATGACTTTGGCTTGCTATATGCTGCTTGAGCACTATTTTTGTGAAAATTTACAAATCCATGCTAAACTATATCATTCCTCACTTAAGTTGTCTTCTTTTTTTTTTTCAACAAAAAAATACATTCAAATAAACACTGGTTCCCGTTTGCCTTTTCGGCTGCTTTTAAGCCAACCGTTTGGGAAAGAGGACAAATTTAGGGCTTGGGACAACATGTTTTTCAGCGAGCAGTCAAGCGCGCTGGGAAAAGATGGCGCTAGCGTCGCACTCGCCATTTCCTGTCTTTGAGAACAGGACAGTTTTGTTTTTCACCCTAGGGTGCCATGGCATGCCAATTAGGTGCAAAATGCATTGCAGTGAACTGTTGGCAGTTAAGACGGGCCAGTTGGGTGTGTATGCTCGCATTGAACGGCTCACATTCATGGTGAATAAAGATGATACCCTTCACGTGCGCTGTTATTTTATGTATGCAAAACACTTATTTGTAAGAAAAAGAAGGAAAGCTTGGAAAAAGATGTGGGCGGTAATCTGCTGCGCAAACACTGATTGTAACCTGAGGGCCTGGTACAGATGGCCACGCAAGTCTTATGGGCCACTTTCACACAGTGCTTGTGGCCTTTTGCGAGGCATATGCAACACGATGGACAAGCTCTGTGCAATCAGTATTCTGATTCTGCTGAGATTCGGGATTCAAATATGATTGAAGCATATGAAGAAATGTCTGATGTCTATCTGTGCAGATGCTGAGCCTTCAATCCTTGGTAGGTGGTGGCATGCAGGGAAAGTGCATTAAGGAAACTGTAATCCCTGTTTTGTTTTTAAAAAACACCATGCAAGTCAGATGTCAAAGAGTTATTCTCTTCTCTGTTCATCAAGGATCATTACACAATGAGCTTTCAAGCTACTGGTGTTGTTTATGTTTATGTCATGTATATGGTTATAAACGATGCCAGAACCAAGACAAGCTGAAAAATTCACATGAAGCAGGTCAACGTGGAAGTTCAGAGGACTGAAGCAGCTTGAGATCGCATTCCAAACCCTGTGATGGATAGCTCAGGTTAATGCGTTGCCTCGTTGGTTCAGCCAAGTGCACCTAAGATAACTCTCCTAAGATAACTCGCATGCAAGGCTGCTGTGGGAAGGCAGAGGAGTATATTTCAATACATAGCCGCGTCTGCTAGCGTGTTACTTTCATAAATGGAAGGAGCACCAGGAACAAATTAGAAAAGGGACTCATTCATTTCCTTTCCTTTTCTTCTTCTTCTTTTTTTTTTTTTTTTTTCATCTTCAGCTTGTTGTTGTTGTTGGCATTTTTCTCAATTGCTAGTCAGGCAGGATAGAGAGAGAGAGAGAGAGAGAATAAACTTTTATTAGCAAAAAAAATGTGGAGTGGTGTCCTGGAGTGTGAGTAAGGGTGGAGAATGGAAATCGTTGCATCCCATTGGGCAAAGGGGAAGCTTTTCCAAACAAAACTGTATTGTGCAAAAGCAATGGCTGCTGGGCTCCCGTAATGATCTGCCGGCCAAAGCAGTGATCAGTACTGCCGGGTAGATTTTGTGAGGAGCACTGTTTGTGAGCTTTGTGAGGCTTCAAATGTCACGCCTTGTTAATGGCGCAAATCAGTGTAATGAATGTTTGTAAGCTGTTATGTGTGGTTGTGTAATACTCGACATTCATAGGTTGCTAAAGTATTTGTGTAAACGAGAAGAAAGAGGGAAAGAAATAGGGGAGAACCTGCTTCCCAGCGGCACATGGTCGTGTTGGTCATCGCAAGCCGTCACCGGAAGCCGCTCCGGAAGGCGAAAAGAGTATTCCTTGTGCAACGGCACTTGACTTGGGGACAGCGTGGAAAATGGTAGCAGGGTGTTGCATCAATCATGGGTTCTTATACAGAGTAAAAAAGTTTGAAACAAAGGTTGACGACATTAGATTGATGACAACTGTCACTCATAATTTCATATACAGCCAACTTGATTACTACAGCACTTCCAGTTTCAAGAGGAAGGGGGTGCTTTGTAACAATAAGATTTTATTTTCTCAGTTGGTGCATGCAAAGTTAGAATATTAACTATAGGACTATAATCTTTTGTGGGCTGTAGACTACAATTCTATATCCTAAGACTATAAGCCATAATCCTTCATGGACCATAAAAAGACTTATAGTCCTTCATGGGGGGATCTGCATGTCCTTTGTGGCCACTCGACTGACAAGGTAACAATCAAAGAAAAGGTAAAGGTTCACAAAAAGAAAGTTCAGATGTTGCATTCCAGGGGAAATTCATATGCCTTATTTTCATTACTTCACGTCTTCACCGTATTTTGAATTTTATTCTCTAATTGACGCATAAAATTCACGTCGCAGTGAAAAATTTTTTCAGCAACAACACATCCCGAAGTTTATGCCATATATGTGCTAGAATTACCATGAAAGATTAACTTAACCTTAAAGGCCAACTGCACTCAAATCTTGGACAACGTAAAAATAATTTCACCTAATAGTACACATAAAAAGAGTGCGAAATGCAAAATATTAAGTTTCAGACATGACCGCGCGCGACGCAAACGGCTTACAACATTGGCGTTTTCGGAAGCGAAACTGAATAGAAAAGGCGGCCATTACCGGTGGCCGGACGTGACGCGTACGTGATGAAACGGAAGTGGCTGCGTTGGAACCGACGGCCGCTCAGGGCCGCCATTAAATGCACGTGGTATCGTCAAGTTTCGCACTGTTATTTGCACTGATGAACTCTCACTAACGTTTGCCCTGGATTATGGAGTTCGGCGCAATTCCAACATCACGTTGTTATCAATCGAAATGAAGGAAACCGTACGAGTTATTTTTCCATCAGAATAACTGACGTTGTAGCAATCCTTGGCATTGTGAGTAAAAAAGCGGGCCTTGATTTATAAAGCTAGTTGTTCGTACGATATCGAAAAGCAGCTTTGGTCAGCAGGCGCCTCGGCTATCATATCACTCTTTGAAGGGAATAAACCGCACGCGGGCGGAGATCAATCACTGTGTTTACTATAACGTTACGTGCAAACAGCTATGTGAATATCAGCCCAATATTTTTCGCCTTGCTGCACATCGAGAATTGAAATATAGAAGGGATCTAAAACTATAAGCCAGCTTCCACAGCTAAATTACGCACTAAAACATAAAAAAAGTTACCTATCTGCCGCTGTTTTCTAGTTTCAGCAGAGACATGGGCTGTTGAAAATATTTTACTTTCAAGTAAACTGAATCTAGTGCTCTACAAAAGTAAATACTTTATTTGGGAATTTATTAGTGCACTGAAACTAACATCATCTGCCGGTTGCGACGAGATTAACAGTAAGTTACTAAAAAATACTATCCTCGTCTCAAGTGAAATCCTATGTCTAATATTTGATCAATCCGTACGCACAGGCCAGGTTCCAGACGACTGGAAAAAAGCAAAAATAACCCCCGTCTTTAAATCAGGCAATCGCTCTTCGCCAGCTAATTATCGCCCTATTTCTCTTACATGCATATCGTCCAAGCTTCTCGAACGCATAATAGCATCTCATGTCATGAATCATCTGGAAAGCATGAATTTCTTTTTCCCATATCAACATGGATTTCGGAAATTTTACTCGTGCGAAACACAGCTCGCCGAGTTTGCGCACGACATTCTAGTTAACATGGATAACAACCTTCAAACGGACGCCATTTTCTTAGACTTTGCAAAGGCATTTGATCGCGTCCCACATAACCAACTACTCTCAAAATTAACTTGCCTCGGTTTACCTACAAACATAATAAATTGGATGCAGGACTTCCTTACAGGACGCATGCAATTCACGTTCGTCAATAACAACCAATCACCGCTTACAGCTGTTACATCAGGGGTACCACAGGGCGCCAGTCTCTCTCCAGTTTTATTTCTAATATATATAAATGATCTGCCCAACTAACATAAAAAGTAAACTTAAGACTTTTTGCCGACGATTGTGTCCTCTGCTCTGCAATTAAAAGCCCCGGCGATAACAGCACCCTACAAGATGACCTTAACACTATCACATTATGGTGCAATAATTGGCTCATGCCCCTTAACCTATCGAAATGCAAACTAATCTCATTCTCTCGTAAACGCTCCATCACCCACCACGCTTACAATATCAATGCTGTTCCCATATGCTCTGTAACATCGTATAAATACTTAGGCGTTCGCATGACACCATCATTATCATGGGAATTACACATCGACACAATCTGTTCCGAAGCATCAAGGACACTTGGTTACCTCCGACGAAATCTGAAATCCGCGGCCATAGAAATAAAAAAAACTTGCTTATCTAACATTCGTGAGACCAAAACTTGAATACGCGTCATCAATCTGGCATCCATCCCCAGCCTATTTGACCACTAATCTAGAATCCATACAAAATCGTGCAGCTCGCTTTATCACCTCCCAATACTCCTCCGGTACCAGCGTCACAGCTTTAAAACAGTCCATTTCCCTTCCGTCACTTCTATCGCGCCGCCATATCGCACGTTTATGCCTCCTTCATGGGGCCTACTATCATCCAAAATCCAGGCATGAATTACTAAAAACATCCCACCGCACGTCAGCGCGCCTAAATCACACCCAGCCAATAGCACACTTACCCGGTCGAACATTGGCACTCACAAGTTCATTCTTTCCCAATGCAATAACCCTTTGGTATTCGCTACCCGACAGTATAGCATCCTGCACTGACCGCGCATCTTTTCGAAAAAAATTGGACGACCATTATCACCACTCCGAACATCAATGTTGATTCATAATATAGATCCTTACTAGTTGGAACCTGCACAATTGCTCTTGCTTGTCTTTTCTTTTTATGTGCTTTTTTTTTTTTCTTGTAAATGGACATGTGTATTTGGTAATTTGGTATTATTTTTCTCTTATATGCTTTTTTTGTTTTGTTGCTGTTGTTGTTGGTTGTGCTGACTGATGCATGTCAGTCACTTTTTTGTTGTTGTTGTTGTTGCTGCTGTCTTCCCTATACGTATTTGCCCCCCCCCCCTTATGTAATGCCTTCGGGCCCTTAAGGAACAAATAAATGAAATGAAATGAAATGAAAAAGTTTGTTTAGGAGAAAAGCAGTTTCGTTAGCTCTCGCACTTCGCGAAGACGACGGCCGATATTTATGCGGACGTATTTGTTACCACAGGCAAGGCTGATTTTGGTTCACTTAGTGAGTGAGGAAAAAGTCGCAGAAATGTCTATACCCGCATGTACAACAACTCTAGTTAGGTGGCAAAATTTTGGACAAGTCTAAGGGAGGGAGGTGGCGTTAGGCCAGCCCAAATCTTGCAAATTTTGGACGCGAAAGTGCAAGTGGTCAAGAAGTTATAAAATATCCTTTTTTTCTGTGATAGATGCGAAAGTAATAACAAATGTAAGCCATGTGTGCGTGTCGCGCTATTCTTCTTAGCAAAAATATTATTTCTAAGTAAACAAAGTTTTGCTAACTGCAGGACGTTTGCAAATGCGTGAATAGGTACAATGGGAAATTGACCATTTGTCAAAGGTCTACGAAAATATTTTTCCACCACAGATCATGATTTGGCGTATATTTTGGCCAGCTAAAATGTAGATAATTGCATGTCTTTTCTTACAATATTAGTGAAAGTATTTAAGAAACCAATGGGGGTGAGAGACAGATAGGTAGTCTGTATGCAACTGTTCAAGCACAAAAAAATGTGCTAGCATTTGTGGTGCTTGCGCTGTGCGGTAAAGCGCTTTCTTGGTTTTATATGCGTATTTGGATGGTTTGCTAACAGGCATTTCTTTGCTAACAGTGGCAACAAATTCTGACTAGTTTTGCCATCGTGATCAGCAAAAGATTGCAATTTAAGCCCTGGAGGGCTACTAGCAGCGACATGATTGCTACTCCAAACTCTGCCAAAAGGCAGATTCGGCTGCATTTTAAGTAATCTTGCACCTGTTTTGTGTCAAGCTTTGTTTTTTGTCGTAACGGCTATGTAGCTCGTGTTTCTTCATGATGGAAAGCCATGTTATTCATTACTCCCTTTATCTGAGTGCATGAAGCCTTGGAAAGAGAGCATGTTGGAACAGCTATTGCTAAAAATGTAAGAAAAAAATGAGGCAGGCAACACAAACGCCGTGTCGTTGGCCTAATTTTTTGGTTGTCCTGTTGTTCGTGCTGGTTGAAAAAAGAATGTGGCTGAGTGCCACGTCTCATGAAGGCTGAACGCAGCTGCTGTCTCCCGAACCACCCCTCGTGTAGCTCCCGGATGCAGCTATGTTTCACCTTTGAATGTTGACAGCTCGCATGCATGCTCACAAGGAAGCATCCATAGAAAATGTGAAATGTAGTGGTTTTTTTTTTTTTTTTCCTTTCCTCTCATTAAGTATATTATGAGGTGAGGCAGGGAACCTAATTCAGTACAGTTTAGACTTGTAGCTTGGTTTTACCCAAATCTGGTGTTCTGTGCAATCGTGCTGTGATCGTGGCGTGCGTTTGAGGGTGGACAAAGAGAAAAAAAAAGCAGAGGAAGTCTTACCTGTCTCTTGTAAAAATACACCCCCTGTGTGGGCACTCATGTTTGGGGAAAGTGTGCATTCTGTTCGTGTAGAAATACTGACAAGGAATGTAGGTGTTCTTTTTTGGGTGGGGGTGGGGGTGGGGGGGGGGATGTTTAGAACTTTTAAAAAATTGTGAAGGCAAAATTCTGGTTGGACCTTCCGTGGATGTGCTGTTGAACTTTGATGTTGCTCTCACCAGGCCGCTGCTGCAGCTTCATCAATAATAGTGGCTTCGTTCCGGCAGCAGTTGCGACAGTCTAGCCTCTTGCACCATGGTGTACTTTCTGTCTTCCCTGCCCATGACTGGGGCCTGGTGCGTTGTCACCCATAACGATGTGAAGTGAAGCTCCGAGACCAGGCGGTGACTTATACCAGGGCGTGTCCGGAATGTTCTGTGGTCCATTGCCTTTTCTCGGAACCCTCCTCTGGTGCTGCGACTACCTTTTCCAGCTTATGCTGAGGTTTTCTGTACGTCGCAACGTGAACTTGGAACAGAGATTCAAGGCTTTTGCCTTAATAGCTTTTTACTGTTTCGTACGATTGGAAGCTGCGGCACATCAATTCACCGACATTCATGAGCAAATCAAACATGCATCGGATTTAACAGTGTGCGCAGAGGTTTGCTTTTTTTGGGGTGTAAGAAATTGGACACTCAAGGAGCATAGCGAGCACTGTTTTGGGAGTGGAGCTTTGTGTGCTTCAGAAAATGTCTTTTGTGTTCCTGTGGGTTGATTTCACATCCTAAAGGCCATTTTACCGATTCCAGGCATGCTTCTTGCTCGCCTGGGAGCTGCTTCTCCAATAACTTTTTTAAAGCTCTGTGAATGAGACGGTCGTCGACGTTAAAAGAAATTGTTCCTAAAAGTGGCCTTCTTTAACAGGGGAAAAGTTGTATAGTTCATACAATAAGGTAGGTGCAGCACTGTGGAGGCTACATTGTTATCAATAGTGCGCCCACTGAGGGCGCCTAACTCGCCGTGAAGGGGGTCCTGAAAGGACATTCCCCTCTCCCCTCTCGGCAAGTGGCACCGCAAGGCCCTGGTGCCTTTTGTCACTTCCTTCGCGGTGAGTTAGGCGCAGTGAGGGGGACAACAATGCAGCCTCCACAGTGCTGCAGCTAGCTTATGGTATGAACTATAGTTACTGTCACCTGTTGTAAGGTGTAATGAAAGAGCACACAGTGTGTATGTTGCCTCTCCTATTTTTGCTTGTACATAATTTAGTAGACTCATTTTGTGTGAACGTTTTTGTCGTAACTAGAGTTCGCTAATCATAAACGGTAACTTTACATCAAGTGGTGCAGTTTCTCACGGTTTTCTTTCTTTCTTTCTTTCCAGGAAAGAACCTCTACAACAATGAGCATGTTGCAATTAAGTTGGTGAGTATTCTTCCTGCTTTTTGCTGACTTCTCGCTTTTCGTTAAATGCTTGCAGTGCACTTGGCAGGATGTGTCGAAATGCTGTACGTGCTTTCGAAAACGGAAAAATTTGCCGTGAGAATTAAGCACCTGTTGCTGATTTTATGTTGTTTAATTAGAATTTTCTGGTTTATTGTGAAACATCATTCCAGTGAAAATGAAGAGGCAGGGCTACTAGTTCACTAGGACGCACAAATTCAGCTCCTGTGTGCAGCAAGAACGTCAGCTTACTCTAAGGCAGCATACATATGAAGTGTCCGTTGAATATATGAACAGTGAGAGCTAGCATGGAACCACATTGTTACTTTTTTTTTTTTTTTTTTTTTTCGAGACAGGATGCGCACTTCATTCCATTTCATTCACTTTTTTTTATTCCTTGGTATCCTTGAAGGTTTAAGTACGCAAGAAGGCGCTGAATTTCAGCTAAGTTCATCCTACGTAACGAGCACTGATCTCTGACGTTTCGTTGTGTGGGCTCCATTATCTTGTTATGGCAGGGGGTCAGTGTAATTGAAAGTGACAGGGATCAGACCAGCAGATGGGCTTTTAGTTTTCTTTTTTAAATTCTGTACCCTCTATGAGGCTCTTCCTCTATGTCTTGCAACTGCATGCGCCTCAATCACTGCCCAGAAAGGAGCGCGATTGACAAGTATGGTGTAATAGGAAGCAAAGAGAGCCAGGCAGTAGGGGAAGCCAGGAGAAAGTGTACAGCCTTCTGATTGCACCCCTCATCGCTGTCTCTTATTGGCATTATAACAGGAGTACTAAGCGTCTTTCAGGAAGGCAGGAAGGCACTTGTTGCTGTGGTTTTCACTAATTGGTGCCCATAAAAGCAATTCTATTTTAGCATTGCTTTAGGATAGTGCCGCTAATTTTTTTCGGTGCAGTTGTCTTTCTCTGATTCATTTATAATAGTGGTGAAATTACAACACGCATGTATCCAGTGAGAGGCCTCCTTTGTTGGGACTGCCGATCTTCTGAAGTTAAAATGGCTGGGTTTAGATGAGGTGTTCTCAACAATAGCAGGCGGTTCTGACACAGTTTTTATGCAGGTACCTATGGAATTTCAAAAATGAGGTTGTGGATGTGGAAACAGCCTCACTTTTTGAGCCATAAAAAACAAGAACAATTGACTTAACTGCTTTTGAGGAAACATTGCAGTAGGTTTGGGAAAAGGGCCTAGCTTGTTAACAGAACCTCAAAGTAGAGCTTGAATAATTTAAATGTATAAGGGGCAGTGCACTTCGTATAGGGGGCAACACACTTTGAGCAGTGCAAATTAACCTGTGCAACGTTTAGATTAAACTGCCAGAAATACCTGAGACAAATATTACTCATGCACATGAAGTGCTAAGCTCACAAATTTGTGTTAATGATGCGGAAAAACCAACTCCACTCTCTTCAATTTCCCTCATTATGAACGCTGTAATTACATCATTACAGCAGTGGCTGTCCTATTGGCTGTCGCTGGTCAACTTCCCGGTTTATTTCTCGCATTTCCTGTGACGATTCACCGTCGTCGGCGCTGCTCACCAACCTTTTCTATGCGTGAACCTGTATGAACAGTTTTGGCGTTTCTTTCGTGCTTTGAGTGTGCACAGAGTTTAAGGGATGAACTCAGTACTTCCCTTTCAACCAGACCATTCAGCAGCTAATGGTTATTGCTTCAAACACAGGCTGGAACAGCTGCGCCATTTGCACCAGTGAGCGCCAAATCTGCTTACCTGCGCCAAACCAAACTCGTTTATCAGCACCGTCCTGCGCCGCAGAACCTGAGTTGTGCCGCGAAGTACGACCACCATGATGCCTCGTGCATGAAAATGTGGCTAAAACATATTGTTTTTGGTCATCTTTGATTGCAATGCGGTTATGGTATCCGTTTCATCAAGGCCACGGTGTAAGATATACTTTTAGGTGTGGACACAGCAGCCCAAAAATCTGTCAAATAGAGTTGTTGGCGCCGTGGCGCCGCGCGTGGACCTTTGATTGAAAGGACATCTGGCGGCAGAACTCTTAACCAAGCTTTGAAGCGACCGAGGCTTCAACTTGAACAACGACTGTCCGAAGCCAGGTGGTTCGCAGGCACCAGCGGAATGCGTGTGTAAAACAATTGTTTGAGCTCACCGTGTGAGCTCACACAACGCGATCTTAACGCGTAATTTATTGCATTGTTTAAACAGCTGCGAGATTTCGGGCGTACTTAGTTCATGAAGACGCGCGCGCAGCTCCTCAGAACATTGGACACCGGCAGTGAGTTTGACAACATCGATTCGTCTCCGCTGCTTCGTGCATGGACTTACCCCAGTTGTGCAACGTCATTTACGACGAAGAATTATCAGCGTACCCGCCGCCCGTTTAATCCATTTCACAAACTGCCTACTTTCCTTGTATGTCGGGGCGTTGTTCCGGCAGCGGACGCTTTCTTTTGCCGCTGCTTGTACGGAGTAGCTTGGGGGGCTGTAGCCAACGGTAAATTCAACGGCACTGCATTGCTTGCGAGCGCGCACCTCTTCGACATTCAGTAGTACATCCCCCCAAAGCACCAAAAAGAACCCTTTCGCGCAACCGCATTCTCAGAAAAATGCTGACCGCAAGCAGCATCATTTTCTGCTGGAGATGGCTGCACAGCACGCATTCATTCGCTTAGGATCGCAGGTAACGTTAATTACTGTCACGTTTTCTTGTCATCCGTTGCAGTACGTACTCAATAAAACATTTGCACCCCATTTTTTTTCTTTGCGCAAGCATAAAAAATGCAGCATAAATCTCATTGGTGTGAGCGCTCAACGGCTACCGCGGCACACATTCCCTTCGGTTTAGTGTTTTATACCTTCTTTTGATTGTTACCGACTCCAAACACATGCTTAGAACACGTTGAAACACTGGGGCGAGGGCAAATGCTTTCCCACGGCTTTCTTCAAATTATCGTCTGCACCCCCGGCCGGCGGAACCAGCCAAGCTGCGGCGAGCAGAAATCGAGCAGACGACCGGTTACGGAAGCTGTCGAGAAGGCCCGACAAGGACCCGAAGGGATCCGAACACCTCCGATGGGGCGGCGCTCGGGCAGCTTCTTTTCTCTGCCGCTGGAGGGCGCTGCAATCAACGGTCTCAGCGGCGCCAGTTTGGCGACTTTATCAAGACGAAGAGCACACGTTCGTTTTGTAAGCTGTGTCCTCACCTAATAATATATCTTACACCGTGATCAAGGCTATGGAGCGGCGATGGAAGTTAACTTTTGCTTAGCTGTAAGGCTGCAGGCACACTCTCATTTGCGCCTTTGGTTTTATCTGTGTCGCATTTGCACAGTTTTGTTTACCGGTGCCAGCCGCTACGCCACAATAAATGAAAAATGACCAAAAGTGAGTGAAATGTCATTGTGTCACGTCGCAAACGGATAGAAAGCCGAATAATATTCGCATGAAAGGTTGTTGTAGTTCAAAGGTGAACCTCAATTTAGTTGACCGTTTTTGACGAGCGTAGCTGTATGTATTTAATTAACAAACAGGGTCTTGGTCACTTTGCCCTCGCCTGTTAATTTGGCTCGCCTTTGCTGTGAGGTAATTACTCATTTTCGTCTCGCGTATCTTCGGTGGCTGTGAACGGATTTTTATAATTCTTGCGGGAGGAGACTGCTGGGACAACAGACTTTACCTCAAAATACGTTCTGAGTAGTTGGTGGTAAGTGCTGCAGGGATCCTTTAATGACAGAGCAGTTTTCTACTGGAGTTGTGTCCTCAAAACTACCCAAGCACACAGTGACCATTTAATGAAAGTCCATTGTTGATTTTATTGTTGTTATTGGAAGTAAAGATTCAACTTTGAATTTTGAAAATCCAGCAGTAAGAGAAAAAAAAGTGTTAGTGGGCACTGTTGGAAGGGACCATCAACTAGCTGTAATTTGTCCTCTTTTGTCCTAGCTGAAAAGTAGTTTCGCTAACAATGCGCCTTTTTTTTTTTAATTAGCTGCTTAGGTGAATGTTGGCAATAATAGCATTAAGGGGAACTCGCCTGTTAACATTTCTGTGGGACTTGCTGCTTCATGACCGACGGGCTTGAAAACCATCGTTCATTGATACGAAAACTTCTACAAATACATACAAGTGTTCACTATGGCCTAGCTTGTTTATTTTAGATATATGTCACTTCTGTACTGAAATAAAAAAAAATAAAACTCGCATGCTAGACCGCTAGCACCATCTAATAAAAACTAAATAATTTGAAATGCATTTCTTGTTTATTTTTTATTCCAGTAAAGATGTGCTATATTTCTAAAAGGAGCAAACTAGGCCGTTAAGAACATTTCCATGGGTTTGTAAAACTTATTATACATGATGCTTTTTTAACCCGTTAATCATGAATTAGTAAGTCTCATAAAAATGGGATCAGGTGAGTCCCTTTTAAGCCATGAACTTGATTTTATTTGTATATAAAAATAGACTAACTCTTTCATTGCCGCCGGGAAATGGGCCAATTTAATGGGTGTAAATTTTTTTTCCCTGGAACTATTGGTTCAGCTTATAATGCAGCAAACTAAAATGTAGGTAATTGAATTTCCTCTCCAACGACACTAGTCTTTAAAAGGTTTTTATGAATAAAACTTGTGAAAAACATTCATAACTAAAAAATTTTTGTCTGGGCATCGACGAAAAAGATAAAGTAGTTCTGTGTAAAAAACTGGCAGCAGTTAGTTTGAAAAACACGCCCTAAAAGAAAAATTGAGTTACCGGCAACAGTTGTTCAGATACGAAACAACAGTGTTAGCACTAGTGAGGACTGTGCCGTGCGGTGAAGCCAGTCCTCCATTTCAGACAATTTTAAATGGTCCTCTTGAAGAAATTGGGGGGTTTGAGATAAGTAGAGGCAACAAATCCCCTCTACGTGATGTAGAAACCTTCCCAATGATTTGGTTTGCATTTGCAGCCAGAACTTGTTGCCCGTTTAGCCACAGTGTACAAGCTGCACGAGGACGCGGGTTCGGTTCCCGGCCGCAGCGGCTGCTTTTCTGACGGCGGCAAAAAGCGAAAACGCTCGTGTGTTTGAGATTTCGGCACACGTTAAAGATCCCCAGGTGGTCAAAATTAATCCGGAGCCCTCCACTACGGCGCGCCTCATCGCCTGCGTTGCGTCGGCGCGTTAAAACTCTGCAATCAATCGAATCGACAGCGTACAAGCTGT